>NW_024350397.1:5197498-5352343 GCF_902729225.1 Pteropus medius
TTTTTATTAAGCTATTTAAAAGCAACCCTGCTACGGAAAACACATCCTCTTTAAAAAACAAAGAGAAAGGAAGCAATTAATTTTAAAATCTTACTATGTTCTCTGTTATTAAAAAAATAAACATAAAAGAATCTACTCGAGAGTCTATTAGTCTCAAATAATTAGATTTAGTAGGTATGGAAGGCAGTTAAAAAATGTTTTGAAAAATCTAACGATTTTTTAAGAGTCTTCTCAAATACTAAAGATATACAATAATGGTATGAAGGAACGATTAAGAGCCAACAGTAAACCAAACAAAATTATTCTAAACTCATATGCAAGGAGCAGTATTTGGCAAGCTGCGATCTTTTCCCAAAGGGATGGAGCACTGGTCTGTAATCAAATAGAAAACAGCCACAATCGAGGGAACTAAACAGGATGCTACAACTCTGCTTAAGAGGTACTTACATTCATCATGAGGGGAAAAGAGTATGCCACTCCCAAATATGCCCTTTTATAGATATTATTTTAAGCTGGTTATTTTTAAGACATGAAAGACTCAAGAAGAAACTGTGACCTTGCCCCTAACTGCCTAAAAGAATTCAGATAGAGGACCTGCTCCAGGAAGGCAGCTATCATCATAGATAACTGTAGTTTAATATGAACTAGGTATGACACACAGGAAGGAACTTGGCAAGGCCCCTTAGATCAAAGTTTTCTCTGTGTCCTAAAGACAGTAGGTCTCCCATTCTTAGGGAACTAAAGACAGTAGGTCTCCCATTCTTAGGGAACCCCATACATACGTAATAAATTTGGTCATTTTCTCCTGTTAATCTGTCTCATTTTAATTTGATTATTTGTCCATTCAGAAGAACTTAGAAGGGTAGGATAAAATTTATTTTCCTCCCCCACGGTGGTGTGTTGCTCTCCTGAGAGAAAAAGCTCAGTTTTATGGAATTCATACACTTCCATGGTGTCTGTACTCCCAACATGGCTGATCTTGAGCTAGCAGCATGATGTCACTGAAGGTGGAGCTGGGAAGAGCTTCACACCAGTGTACATGGCATTGCACCATGCCAATAGTCGGTGTAAATAACCTCAGAAGCAGAGATCATAGTAAATGTAATAAAATCATTAAGAAGTGATGAACTGTGAGTATTTTATAGAACTTATTTAATTTTTAGTAATGTTTATGTTTAACAACTTGTTGGCATAATTCTAAAAACTGAACAACTGGCTTTCATAGAAAAACCTTCAGCCCCTGCACCTAAACACAGAAGCTGATTTTCAAGAATATATAGGCCTCCTGTGAAGCTATAGATGGGTCAACTTCATCACAAAGCTGGCTTTCACTACAGGTTATAGGTACAGGCTATAGAATTTGATCTAGAAAAACATCGTTTGTATTTTACATAACTTTTAACAAAAAGGGGATTGTGTTGTGTTATACTTCAGGGGCCCTTTGAAAAAATATACATTTCCCCACAGCCCCCACACTCTCCAATCATCTGACCCCCAAAAGAAAACTACCAAAAGGCCTCCCTTCTGGAGCTGTAAGTTATAGAAAAATAATTTATAATTAAAATAATTTCTAAACTGAAGATTTGCTTATTTTCTATTCCATAAGAAGAACAGAGCGCTGTATCAGATAAAGATAAACGTGGGCTGATGGATGAAAATTAACCAGCCATTAGCTTTCCGTAAGATTTCAGGAGAAACCCTGGAAATGAGACTGGGCTCTAAGTCAGAGGTGTAAGTCTCGAGGCAGGCTTAGTCCCCTTCATACTGTCTAATTTATAGGCGATAATAGTATACACTCTTCAAATTTTAATTGATGGACAACGGCCTTGTTTCTGTGTGTTATGTAGGTGCCAGTGTTTTGAGCTGTCAATTTGCATATATGGACTGAAAAGACCCCTGGCTAACACAGAAACAAATAAAGTGGCAATTAGAGCAATTTCAGCCTATAAGTATCCTTGGACATGGAATATAATGAAGAAAGATGATCTGACCGAAAACTCATTCAGAAGGATCAGTATGTAAACAAGAAAACTCTAATGTAAAACTATGACAATCCCGATATCTGAAGCGCTGGAAATGCAAATTCAATCATACTTAAATGAAAGCGACACTGCTAACAGGCCAAGCACTGTGCTCTCCCTATCTACAGTTTACTTCTTCCATGCACTTGACCTAATCAGACATCTATGGAACACATCTGTTGTGTTGTGTAGCCTACAGGCTGGGCCATGGGTTCGTGACTTGGCAGGCTTGGCTTATCTATAGCTCCCTCAGTTGCTGAGGCCATTAGCACCATAAGTCAAGAAATTCTGCAAAAAATAAAAACTCACATTTGCACTTAAAAAAAGTAAAAAGGGAGGGCTGTGTTATGCAGGATAACTACTTTTTGAAGAGTTAAGTGGCCATGCTCTGTGTTTTCAAATTTAAACAATCATCTTGATATGTTTAGGGGTCTAATTTATAGAACAATCAAGTAATCTTTTACATGTCCCATTAAATACCCGAATATTATAAATCACCTTAGATGAACATTTATGGGAGAGTTTTAGTGCAACTTCTGAGCAACTTGTCACTTTTATTGTGTAGCAATGATTTGTAAAAAATGATATGCTAAGTAATCCTAGAGTATAATTTAGGGACACAAAAACTGCTGTCAGGAAACAGCCAGAGACTATGTTTAATGAAATCTTTACAGATGAAATAATAAGTATTAAATTAATCAACACCGCCTAATTGAAGCTCGGTTTGTAACATTTTTTATTAGACTTGTTATTAATGAACCTTTAAATGCTACCACTAACTTGAGCTCTCTGTTAAATTTAAATAATGAACCATTGTTCACACTCACAAAAGAACAAACACTGCTTTAATAGCCCTTTGTCTCAACGGGGCTGTTACTCTTAGGCATAGCTAAGATATAGACTCGTCCCTCCTTCTTCTCCACAGTTATTTACATGGTTGGCAAGACATCATTTTTAAGGCTGCTAATATGGTCTGAAATAATGAAAGTGAACACCTTAAGCGAGTAAAAATGCAGTAACCAGGACTGAAATTAGAAAGAATTTTGGTTGACCTCAAAGATCATGTTTTCAAACCTGTGTTTTTAGTATTCACACATATGCTGAAGGATGATCTGCTTCGAGATGGCAGCAACTTACCTGAACATGTCTCCCAGGCCCTTCAGCATCCCCTTCTTGGCTTTCATTTTATCCTTTTCCTTATCTCTGTCTTTCTTCTTCTCTTTTCCAGTTTTATCCTTTCTCCCAGTCTTATCACCTTTCTCTTGGTTTCCATTTATTTGCCTCTCCAGAGAATGTGAAGGCTGGTCACTGGCTGTGGACACGGACTCTCTCCCTGATCTTGAACTTTCTTCTGTGTCTTCTTCCACTTGAAAGAGGGGGAAAAAAGGATAAGGAATGCAATGAACCAAAGGAACAAAAATAAAGAACCTAAAATAAGTGTGAGTATTTGATTTTCCCACATTTTCTGCTGTATGGCCCTGCCAACAACATGGGTTGCAATGCTGTTCACTTTTGAGTAGAATTGGAACGGACTCTGTGATGTGAACAATTACCGTGCATGTGCGTGTTCCTATGTGAAGATGAGGTCAGAGGAGCAGCATCCCAGAGGGGTGCCGATGCACTCGGGGTGACACCTTCTTTGACACATAGTATGTACTGCTGGGGGGATTGGCTGGCCCTTATCACACAGCACAGACTCCTCAGGGTCTTGTCTACTACATTTGCAAAATGAAAATAAGCAGCCACTCCCCACATGCAACCTCCCCTCCGGGGTAAGGATGAAGCAGACACACTCTGGTCCCTCACTGATGTGTTAAACTACGCCATTCACTAGCAGGCACAAGGACTCACTTCGTCGGGCTCCCAAATATGTCCATGTGTGATTTCTGCACACAGAGGACTGGACCTTCACAGCCTCTGCAACTTTTCTATATATTGTCACTACATAAAGCCAACACCATAAACAGATGGTACTACATGTTCTAATCCTAAATAATTGTGCATGGCAGTCTACACAATGGCAGGTGAACAGAGGTGGATAGAGCCATAAAAATGTGTGATTCAGTAACCTCACACAGAGTTGAACTTTGCAGATCAAAGCTCTGCTTAGCAATAATAATATTCCATCCTTTGAACCAACATTTCATAAACATATGGTCCAAGGGCACTTCAATACCCCAAACTGTTTGCATTTGAAAGAATGACAAGTAACTAGAGTGGGTTTCCACCTACCAAAAGAACTTTAAGAATTTCTATATTAAGTAGGAAGCTAAAGATGTGCATATTAACAGCCATTCTCATAAATCTTTTCTGAGACTAACTGCCTAAGGTTTTCTGACAAATATAATAAGATTTATTGGGGCTTCGACTTACCCGCTGAATTCTGAGGTAATTGTTTTTTCTGCATCAACAAATAAAGTATGAATCAGTATTTTTTAGAGTGTTCTAATATAGAACCAACTAGAAAAGTTAGGCCTCTTCCCAATCTTTCACAAAGAATTGATCTCTAAATCAAATTAATACATCTTCAAGGGAAATTCAGTCTTGCCTCTCTACTGGCAAGGAGCACTTGAGTTAGCAATATACAATATTAAGAGTATAATAAGACATGTTCGAACATCTCAATATCTCATTCTTCTACTATTCAGTCCTTATATATCTGAGAAGAGACTATCAGTGTCATGGCCACAGCCAAGTAATACATTTTTTTAAAATGCCAGCTATTTACCATAATACTCGAAAAATGTGTAGAATTCTTTTTGTTGACACATTTGATTAAAAACATGAGCCAACATATTTCCCATCCCAGCAGGTCAGACCCTAGGTCCAGCCAAAGAGGAACAATATCACCATATCCAAATCCAGATGGTATTATGAAGGTCATTCAGATTGACTTCTTCCATGACTTGCTGAGGAAACAGAAAGGTCTGGGGCCAGCACACACCCAGTCTGGGGCTCTTTCTACGATTATATTCTTGTACAGTTGTACTTTACCAAGACCTTCATGCATGTCTTTGATCAACTCTGTGATTGTCAGATTCCACCCCTGTCATAGTGTGTATTTTTGCAATCTATAATCCAGGCACTACACAGTCTGCTCAGAAGACTGTAATATATTTCAGAAACCTGTTGTCAATCCTTTGTGGTCATTTAAAGCATTTAAAGCTGTGACTTGTGGCTCATATTGATGAAATCACTCAAGAAGCTAGATCAAACATGCAACAACTCGAGGACGGGCGAGCAACCATAGAAATGACATTAGAAAGGCTGACCTCCCTCTGTACTGGGTTATCCAACTGTGAGCCACTCTCTTCCCCCAAGAGACATGGTAGATTTTTAAAAACTTGCTTCTTTTCCTATCTGTCAATTAATCTATAAATAGGAATTTTGTACGTTTCCTGGAAGGAGCCAGTTACAATTTTCAGATGGCCACTGCTAGTGAAAATGTGTAGCCTTGCAAATAAATGCTGAGTTAAGGCTATAAGTTTTTGTGGTCTACACAAAAAGGAATATCCTGGCCGACTGTCCCAAGGGCTTGCTAATTATGTGAAGCCTTTTCAAATGACAACCCCTCAAGAGAATGTAAACAGAGCTTTGACAGGGTTGTAGCATCTTCTCAGTACCATTGACATGGCTGTGATCTATCTGATTGCCAACCACTGCTTCAACCCTTTGGGGAAAAGGTGTGGCCGCAACTTTAAGATAAGAGACCAAATCATTATAAAACAGTTCTCAAATGTTCTTGGGAGCTACAAACCTAAGTTTCTTAGTATACTCGAGTTAAACAGATGGATATTAACGGATTTTCTAAAATTCTGAACATGCAAAATGACTTTTACCTATACTTCCATAGCTCTTTGTACAAACTTTTATTATTGCATTTCTCATATGATATGATTAAATGTCTGTCTCCCTAACTCTAAGCTTCTAAAATGAGGAAAGCTGGGCAGACAGCAGCTGCTCATAAATGGCTGTTTAATGAAAGATTACCGGTAAACCTGACTCATTACTATATCCCAACCAAACAAGCATTTATGCAATCTTTGGGTAGCACCATGTTTCTAGTTTCAGAAAAATGCCTACTCTCCTCTAATCAAGCCTGACAAAAACAGCCGCATCCCAACTACAGTAACACCAGGAAAGCCCATTGTATAATTGACCCTTGAACAATGCGGGAGTTAGGGGTACCGACCCCCACACAGTTGAAAATTTGCATGTAACTTTAGATTCCCCCAAAACTTAACTACTAATAAGCCTACTGTTGATTGGCAGCCTTATCAATTAACATAAACAGTCAATAGATACTTCGTATACTGTATTTTTTATTTATTATTTTACAATAAAATAAGCTGTGTTCTTACAATAAAATAAGCTGTATTCTTAGAATAAAATAAGCTAAAGGAAATGTCATAAATAAAATTGTAAGAGAAAATACACTTACAGTATTTATTTATTGAAAAATATCTGCGGGTAAGTGGACTTGTACAATTCAAAGCCGTGTTGTTCAAGGGTCAACTGTACTTGGTTTAGCTCTAAATAGTTTCTGGTACATTTTTATGGTATTATTGTTAGTGCTATGTGTATCATCTAATAGATTTTACAACCCTCTCCAAATGTCTGAAACTATAAACAAAAAAACGAGCCCAATAAATGTAAATGACTTAGTCTTCCACAGCAACCATTATCATAAATCATGAATGGAAGTATAAGTAGCGATTCTGCTAGTTTTCTGCCTAATAGTTTTGGCAGAAGTACAAGGGGCATATGTCTGCTCTTGGCTCGGTAACAGAATAAAGGCAGAGCCTTCACAACTAACTATACGCTGAAGTCACATTTGTTGCCAATTCTTTTCATATTCACAATAACTTTTCTGGTGTATATAATACAACTTATTTTCTAAATTGGGTAAAAGAGAAAATTAGTATTAAATCATTTATTAACTTTGGGTTTTGAAACCTCGTTTTATAAAATAAAAAATTCTAGCTCAGATTCCTGCCCCAAGCAAGTGGACTATTTAAGATAATACCTGCACATCTGAGAATTCTTTATGCTTAATTTGAACATTCTAATTTAGATACTACATTATCCCAGATATTCTTCTGGGGGTGTACTGATTTAACTAATCCCTTTGAATGCCAACTAATTAAAAATATTTAGCAATATGTGGTTTCATATGTACAAACATAAGATGTTCTTTTAAAGGATCACATTATATATGCTTCAAACTCTAAAATTATTTGATAGAAAAAAATTAGAATATCTCATTTTACCCTATCCCCATGCAAGATTAATGTGTTTTTTAAAACCTGAAATAAATTGATTACATCCACTTAGTTTTAAAACCAAACTTTGTACATTAAATAGCAGCTTTATAATAAGGTACATAAAATATTTTTATTCCTTTAAAGTAATAAAAAAAATCGTATAAGTAATTTTTTAAGTGAAAAAAGTTACTAGTAATACACTAGCAGTAAATGGCTTGATCTATTGTGTTCATACAGTAAATTACAATGCAAGAACTAATCATAAGTCTACATTTAGATAATTTACTATTTTAAATGGTATATAAATTTCACATTTTCTTCTCTTTAATTTTGCTCATCTTGACAGATTATCTGCTTTCCTTTTGCAGACAGCCTACACAAAGAAAGATGATTATCTTCTTCCAAACAAATAGGAATTTCTATTTTTGACTAACATTTATCCCTATTTTAACCTCCTCTATGCAATGAACTATCAGCTACTTTCCCATGTGATTACTTATAAAGGCAGATATTCTCAAGTTTCTCTTTTTAAAGAAGGTATAGCGTGAAGCTGCTTATTTTTCTTTAATGTAGCACAGTCATTCTGCAATTAAGACATACCTAATTACCATGTTTTCAACAAATGCAAATGTAGTTCAATTAAAATTCTAATCCATGTTACAAATTAAGCTATTCAATCCTGCAAGGTATCATGTTAGGACTGGGTCACCAAGAAATTTGGAAAAATTGGACCCTTACATGTTAATGATTATGGAGAAAATGATTTTAGGTTTCAATTGAAATGTAAAATTCTGTAGCTTATGCCATAAATAAATACTTCTGTCTAATAATCACAAACATTTTATTGTCAAAAGTTGACTCTAAGCCCCATGGTCATTAGTCCCACACCCATCCACCCCACTCCTGCCTTGAGAAGCAATGCTACCGCTGATCTCTGCTGGTTGCTTGTCCAAAATCCACTTCTCCTTTTCTTCTTCCTAATGGAACTCTGGTTGGGTTCAGAAACATAACCTAGCTCCAAAGGGTGAATTAAGTTTACATAACCTACGAGTGCCTACTCCTGTTGACTTATTAGGCCATTGTTGTTAGTTCCAGAATGTCCCCATCAGACTAAATGGACACATTCCATGCTTGGGAAGATGGCTCACTTTCTTCTGTAGGATATAAATGAGAAAGTAAAATGCTCCTGAGCCCTGCAATTACCCTCTGGACAAGCTTAATTGTGGACAGTGCAGCCAAAGGGGCAGAAAGATGTGGTGTATTTATTTTATAACAAGGGCCCCCAAGCCCCAGGCCGCAGACCTACTACCAGTCTGTGGCCAGTTGGGAACCGGGCCGCATAGCAGGAGGTAAGTGGCGGGCGAAGCTTCACCTACATTTGCAGCCACTCTCTAGCACTAGCATCACCACCTCAGCTCTACCTCAGATCATCAGGCATTAGATTCTCACAGGAGCATCGGTCCCTGGTGCCAAACAGGTTGGGGACTGCTGTAACATAACACCACTAGGCTGTAAAATTAATAACCCTGGAAACAGCCTAACTCTAGAATTCAGTTATGTAAGACAGTGTATTTCCTGATTGTTTGAGATGGTCTGAGTTGGATTTTCTATTAAATGCAGATGAAAGTATCCTAATAGTTACCTTGTACAAATCAGACTTTAGAGCAGCTATGGAATATCTACAGTGCTATATGTCACAAGTGTAAGATTTAGCAGTCAATGTCATTCTAGGTAGCTCTGATGATTTTACCAGAATGAAAGGATTTGTCCAGACTTGTTACCAGAATTAAATGAATTGTTCGACAGGTATAAACAGAGGAATACCAAAAAAAAAAGATAATATTACTTATTCATAAGTATGAGTAAACAAGTACTCACCTCTGTGGGCACAGCACAAAGAAGTGCCGTTAAATATATTTGTTAAATATATTTGTTGAGTGAATGACAGAATGGTTGAACAAATACCAAACCATGTGAAAAACTATCCTTTACTGCTTCTTATTTATAAAAATTACCTCCTCCCCCTAGTATTAGAAATACCTAACGAAAGAAACAAATGCTCTCGAGTAACTTACAATTTACTGTGGAAGACAAAGGATTAAACATAATAATTGCACACAGCGTGATTCAGTCTTCAGAATCTACTTAAAACATAACTTAAAATGAATAAATTGAAACAAGACATTAATAATAGAAAATTTCAGTAGACTTAGTGAATCCACTGATCACTATCAACTTCTATTGATTAATGTTAAGTAAAATGCAATGTAATAAAGGCAAGTGAGAAATGGACTCCTACACATTGCAAAGGCCTGGGTAGAATTTGAGAACTTTGGTGACTAAATATGATTTTTGTTTCTTAGCTGAATATTCTGACTTTGGAAGAAGAGGAAGAAAGATGTAGAAAATGAACAGCTAGTGATACAGATGGTGCTGAATAACAGGATCTGCTTTTCTGGACTCTGACTTTTAACATTAGAATGATGAGCTCTTGGCAATGGAAAAACTTAGTTTTTTTGGAACACTTAAAAAAAAAAACCTACACATACAAAGCTGTCATGAAACATGTAGAACTAAGAAGCTTTTATACTGAAATGTGGGGTGGGAATAATAACTTATAAGATGAAGAACCAAAAGATGAGCATTTATCAGTGGCATGACAGAATAGGTTTCAGCAACTGGAGGAAAGTTAGAAAGATGATTCCTAAGACACACAATTCTAAAACTACGCTTAGTTCATTAAAAAAAATTTTTTTAAACTGTCAATTCATGTTGGAGTGAGGAGTAGGTGGGAGGACAAAAACAGTAAGATTACTCTTCTAAAAAAATTTAACACTTATTACCAAAATCCATTCTTCATTTCTATTCTACATTCTAAATTTCTCTTTAATGCTCCCTCCAAATGAAACAAGTAGAATGCTCGTGAAGGTATTGGTACAATGCCACCCTCATCACTCCACACTTCCCAAGAGAAAGCCACAGAGCAAGTACAATGAAGTTCATACCCTTAATTTTCTGAACCCTGCAAATTTGCTTTTGGTGTCCAACTGATTTTTATATTCAGATGATGATCAGCAATGGATAGTGTTTCCAGTTCATGAGGACAATGTGTAATGAAGCCAATGGCTTTCCTTTCAACAGACCGAAAGGACTGGTTATATAATCAAAATGATAGCACTACTGTTGAAATTGCCACTAAAATTTTATTTTAATCAAGGAGTGAGCTTGGTGTCAAATGTATGTTTTAACAATATACAAAATATTACTGATAGTGTCAAGAAAAGACATTCCGGTCCATTGCTATGACCCTTCAAGTAGAAAACAAACAAACAAACAAACAAACAAACAAATAATAAAAACATGCAAATGTGAAAATCGTGAATGGCTAGCATTTTGCTATTTATTGAGAATTCAAAATGACTATTCCCCTAAAAGCCAGTGTTCTTAACTCTCATGCTACACAATCCATATGGGGCACCCACAAAAATTTGTTAATGTTAAAAAAATTGCTTTATACTAAGAAGTCTCAGACACATTAGAGCTTTAAGAAGTGAAGGGAAAATCAGATTTAAAAAAGTTTCTTTAAGAAGGAAAAAGTCGAATACAGGCATGAAAGGGTGGAGGGAAAGTTAGGGGGCAGTAGGAAGACATGTCTCACCGAGAGTGCGTGGTCTGGGCAAGAACACACACAGAAGCTTGGGGGACTGTGAGAATGCGAACGTGATTACAGAACTTACTCAGCAAATTCAGAGACAGTATGACCAGTTAGGAGACTCTAACAATAACTTCAGAGAGTAAATAATGAAGTTTGGGGCTAGATTAGACAGAAGAAGTGGAATTAGGAGATTTCTTGAGAAAAATAAAGAAAGCTTGGTAATGGAATGATTATACAGTGAGATGATAATTCTTAGTTTTGGAGCCTGGAAGTGCTAATGAGAAAAATCACATCATCATCATCCATCTTTGTGTGTGAGATGCTAAGCATGTAAATGCAGTTTCTTCCTTCCCTCTGGCATTGCCAAGGATCATCACTCACCTGGATTCTTGCATTAATATCATATAACTGATCTGCCGGCCACCAACACTGCTACTTCCATCCCATCCTCGATAACCCGCCCTCTGTCCCGGGGCCCCAGCGATCGTCATTCTTTTACTTGAAATTCTTCAAATGCTCTTTAAGGTCCTTAGTGTAAAATACAAATAATTTAAACTAGGCTGTCAGTGATCCGTTCTCTGCTAATATCTTAAATGTCATTCCTCACTATGTTTTCACCTGCACCATAACCATCAACCTAACAGAAGTATGGCAGTCCAGAGACAGTCCCCATTCCGCGTTTCACGTGTTCCTTTCCCAGCTGAGACCACTCAGCAACAGCACTCCTCTCAGCTATCGCTCCCCCCAGCTCCCTCTCCACTCCAATTCTGCACAAGCTGAGTGGGTGCTGCACCCTTCGGCACCATGGTAACCTGTATACTACAATGGCCCTTAACTACGCTGCTTCTCAGGTGTCAGTTTCTCTCTCCGCTGGTTGAACCACCCCCTGACCCCTTAGGAACCTACCGCCTAAATATCAGATTTTAGGCACCACAACTCATTAATAGACACTTACAAAGTTTAAAGTAGTTTTAGTGTAATGGGTGTTTCCATTTGTAAGTTTAATATTCTAGAAAAATCACAGGATTGAGAATTAGAAGGTATGTATTCTGTGATTCAGTTCCTAAGTATGATCTTGGTCAGCTACTTAAATACTTACTTCTCATTAGGAAAATGCTTAAAATAAGGAGTCTATAATTCAAATACTTCAGATGTGACTTTTCACTGTACTTTTGGCTTCAGTTACTTTTCACATAGCAAAAGGAATATAAGAAACAGATTCAGCTACTTCGCATGCTTACACACATACTGCATTCAGAATCTTTCTAAAATTAATCAAAGCTGCTTTTCTTAAACTGCAGGTGATATTTAAGTATACAAATTTGTATAGAAGGATAGAGAGGTTACTCTTATTCCTACCATTTCAGAAAAAATATTTTTGTAGATCGATATCCAATTATTCTTTGAAATAGTAATGAAATAAGGAATCTTTTACAAAGTTCTTTGACCTTGAAACCCATGTCCTGAATTCTATCACATACTTACTATAATCTGCTTAACAAAATTAGACTTCGTTTGTATTATTTTTGCTCAAATAGGTAGTAATGAAAAGTGGCTAGAAGTGAGCAGAATGCTAAGAGTAGAAAATCTGATATTAAATGCAATATGCTATTCTGTAGCTAAAAAAGAATAATTCCCCTGGAATCTCTATTAGCTGATTTACCAACATAAAGTTAATTTCTTCAAATCTCATACTGCTAACTGAAGTTATGCAAATAGTAGAGCAATGCTTTTTCTTATCTCCTAACAAAAGTACTATAAGAAAGCAGCAAGCTACTCAAAAGCAATTCGTCTCTGTTTTTAAGGCATACAGGTTTTCACATTTAAAATTCTAAACTAAGATATATATTAAAACCAATAGGTACAATTAATAGGATAGTGTTTGGTTTCGTTGTGTTTCGCCTCCTTGACCCCAACAAAAAGCTGTTACTGAATTGATAGTAAGGTTTACAATTTGGCAACTTTTAATGGAGGAAAAATGGAACTATATATTTTTCAAAAAGAAAACAAAGAAATGTTACTGCATGCATTTTCTTGGTAGCTACAGAAACTGATTTATTATGGGGGACATAGAAGCCACTTGCTGAGAGCCAGGCAGGGTATGTAATTTGCATAGAAGAGGGAGCAGATTGTAGATGCCCTGACCTGTCAAACACAGGTAGGGCCTCGGAGATAATGGGTCCCAGAGTACAAAGCTCCATCTTGATCCAGACAGACACACAACATGGAGAGGCCAGATGGATTAAATGAGAGACAAAAATGCTGGCTTCTGCCATCTCCACAGGAAGAACGTAAGTGTTACAGAAGATGACAGATACCAGATACCACATGGATCCTGCCCCAGTCTCTTGGCCCTCAGTGTTGTGCCAATGCCATGATTTCAACTCTGCTGAGACGAGGCAAGCCTGCTCAGAGCATGAACTATACAGCCATTGGGGAGGTGCTCAATCTGAGTGACAAGAGCAATCAACCCTGCCCATGCCTAAGGGTCTTACTTGTAAAGAGGAAAAGGGCTCAGTGAGGGGAGAAAACAGGTAACTCTGTCCTCCCCACCAGGCCTTGGCTCCCCGCTTACGCAGCTTTTCCACAACAGCCTCCTCCGCACCCCAGAGCTTCTAAGGTGCACTGGCTGCATCCTTACAAAATGTCCCGGGTAGCAGAAAATGGTCTGCTGAGACACTGCTCCTCTCTTCAGAGCCATGTTCAATAGTGATCCAGCATTTTCTCTGCAACAGGCGCTGTAGCTGAGTCTCACCACAGAACAAGAAGGCAGCTCTGGCAGAGTCCGGCAGAGCACAGAAAACACCAGGGCGCTGGACACACAGCAAGGGACCATACCACGAAGACGGGGATGTAGGAGCACAACCAGGAACAAGAGCACAGATTCTGGGAAGGCACAACGACCATGCCATGAGGATCTGCAAACTGACTCTGAAAACGATGCATCTGAGGAAACTAAAGAAAGGGCTAACTGAGCCACCTTCTTTCTCCTGACTGGAGCCATAAAACACCTTTCTGTCTCTAGTCACACGTAAAGGTGACAGTCAAATGACCACCAGCGGTAACACAAGCCTTGACAGATCTTTTTTTTTTTTTTTTTTTTTTTTTAGAAAAACAAGGAGTTTGCTGAGGTATTGGGATCTAATACACACAGGTCCAGTGTGGGACACGAATAGGAACAGCGAAATGTCATGACCATCCCGCTTACTGCGCACCAAAAGTGTCTCTCTCTCTCCCTCTCTCACCTTCTCTCCCCTCCACTTTGTCCCTTTCAGGCACACGATGGTGCTAGTTATGCAGACACTCACTTACAGATATAAACTGAATCTTGATTTGCCAAGCCCTGTGCCTGGTTATGCAGGAATAAAACAGTCATGGTGGTATCTTCCTTCGTGGACCTTACAGAGGTGCGAAAGGGTAGCAGGCAGGATTTAGGCAGGTAACTGAATGGGTGTACCGACAATCATGGAATGTGAAAACTAGAAGGGACCTCAGAAACTATCTAACCCAGAGCTTTTCAAACTTTTTATGAATAACACAGCAAACAACCCCTTTCCTTAAAACAAAAATTCACAAAGAACCACAACGTATTAAATGTGATTTAAAAAACCCACAATTGTTAATGCAGAGCAGTGGTGACAGCAGCGGGCAGAGTGAAGCTAGTGGCCTTTGCAGAGTCCCACTTGCTCAGCCTCCCATTTGCTTCCTGATACCCCCCAAACCAGTAAGACACCCCTAGTCCTGACCAGACATCACCATACACAATCTGAAAATCAATGACCTAGTTGCCCAAATCTTTGGTTTTACAAATGAGAAAATTAAAGCTCAAGGATTTTAAGTGGTTTGACCAAAATCCCACATTGGTTAGAAAATGTGGACTAAGATGAAAGTCATCTAAATTCCAGTTCGGTGCGTGCTCCACTCTATCAATTCAATTTCAACAATTCAAACTGCAAAAAATTTTAAATGTATAATAGCTGCCTTTCTTTTGCCATATTTAAAGTTAATCAGACTGGTCTAAAAATAAATAATAAAATCAGAACTTTGTAAAACAGTATTTTGTGGTTGTAGATGCTCGTGATGCTCATGTCACAAATGTCATTGCCAGCTCCTGTCCAGAATATTACTTTTGGTTCAGAAATTGTAACTTGTCTATTTAATTGTTTTTGTTTTCTTTTGCCTTAAAGATAGTTGTTTCAATAAGTTTTAATACGATATACTTAAATCTGTTATTTCCAATTTAAAAAGGAAACTAAATGTCTATAGGGAAATATTTAGATGTCCACATTGATGGAAAACTCTGGAGGCTGTCCCTAGAGAATTAAGAACATGCCCTATATTGGTAAGGATTGCATCCCCTGTTGCATTTGAAAAGAGTAACATATGTGAAAAAAACTATTTTGTAAGGAAATTTAAATAACATTTTAATAAGAATAAGAAAAAGGTTCAGGAGCATTACAAATTGTAGATGCTTAAAAAAACAAATACTGAGGGGCCAGAGGACTATATCTCTTATGAAATATACACCCAGGACAGACAGAGGCAACATCTGTGAGTGACAGGGCTTCTACTCTAGAATACCTGCATAAATATCTAGTATACCTGCACAAATATCGGTTAAGGTGGCAAGGAACCATGGATACAATGGGAGAAATCTCAAGAGGGTTGAAAGCTCTTATGACTCAGGATGTTGGAGACCAGGCTTGGCAGCAAAAATAGGAAATATGTTCTTCATCTGGCAAGAATAGGCAGCATGTATTTGAAATCACTGGCTGGATGTAGCGAAAATTTAGATGGAGAGTTGGGAGGGGGAGGAGGTGTAGCAATCTTCTCATTAAGTTTTGCTTTGCATGTTATATTATGGCAGCAATATTCATCTTCCCAAACACATTATATGGGATAGGCAAAAATTATATAATTTTGCTTTAAATCTGCCTAGAATGTGATTTTTATTTTAAACTCTTTTTCCCCACCACAATTCTCCTCAAGTGTGTGAGAGAGAAGTAGTACACCCAAAAGTTAAATTGTCAGTAATTTACAATCCATTTAAATTATCTCTGGTCTCTGCTTTAACCTCAAGCTGCAGTGTCTACAGTTTTCTAATGGTTAGATGCATATAGTCACATTTGAAGTTAAAAAACTAAAATGTAAATTAGTAGTTATAAACAATAATAAGCGAATCAATACTTTTTACTATTATAACTCCTAAGTCCTTTCTTTTTTAAGTAAATAGACTAGTAGAGTTTTTCCTTTATTTTCAAATTGAATGGTGATATTTATACCATGAATGTTTAATAGATTACTCTTTGAAGCATACATTTGTACATATTTATAAATGTTAACTTTTTTCTCAATACACTATGGAAAAGTGGTTTTCAAACAGTTTAGTCTCATACCAAAACATTTAGGAGAATACCTTTATTCTCCTAAAAATTATTAAGAACTCAAAATAAAAACTGCTTATTCATATTAACACCTTTGACTTTTAATTGTCTTAAAATATTTTAATTGGCTTAAAATATTTTGCAATTTGGAAATATACATACACAAATGTATCTTGCTAGCTCAATTCAAGGAAAGTAAGAGTAATTCATAAAAATAAAAATGTTTTCAAAATCAGAGATTATTACATATAGTTATTGGAGACATCACATCATAGACATACTATACAGCAGTGGTTTTCAAACAGTTTAGTCTCATACCAAAACATTTAGGAGAATACCTTTATTCTCCTAAAAATTATTAAGAACTCAAAATAAAAACTTTACATGGATTAAATCTAGTATTTACTGAATTAAAATGGAGAAAGTATTAAAATAGTAATTACTTCATAAAAAGCAAAATTCATGTTAACAGAAATTATCTTTTTCCAAAAATCTGTATTTTCCAAAAACAGTTACTGAGAACAATGGTCACTGTTATATTGTAGCAAATCTTTTGAATACATGACTAAAAAGACAGATTCTTCTATCTGCTCTGTATTCAATCTATTGCAATATCACATGACTTGTTGCCTCTGGAAAATCCCACTATATACTTGTGAGCGAATGAGAATAAAAAGGTAAATAAGTGTTTTATTATTCTGAAAATAGTTTACACCCCACAGATCCCTGTGTGGTACTGGAAACACATCGTTTCCTGGAGTACACTTTAAGAACTGCTGCTTTAAGAGCTATTTTAACTACTATTCTTCCCAGCAGCATAAACTTACATGTTTCCATGCCTTCGTCATCGTCATCTACTGTGGGTTTATCGTAAGACTTGTCGATGGCAGCCCTGAAGCTTTCGTTGCATCCCCTTCCTCTGATTATCCGCGGTCGTGGGCGATGGAAAGGAATGTCCCCGTTCAAAGTCACCTCGGCGACTGCTGTCTGCAAACTCTCCAATGAGCTTGACTTCTTCAGACCCAGGGAAGGTCCCACATCTCTGCTGGGGGAACCTTGGAGATTTACAAAAACAAACAGTTAGTGAGAAGTAATGGTGAAAATTGCATTCCTGAACTTCTACGAACTGTGGAAAACATCAGAGATGTAAACAAATTATTCGTTCAATGAGGAGTTTTTAAATGTAAATGGAAAATGTATAAAAAAAATAGTAAAGTAACAGTAACTAATTTTTATTTTTCCCAAATATACAAAAATTTTTGTCTATTTTCTCTACTTTAATTAGGAAAAACTCTAAGTTATTAGTTTCCATTTTTAGCTCAACAGAGGAAATTTTTGTCAAATCGCTTGCTCCAAGTTATGTAAATAATCTAAAATAAAAAAACGAAAACAAAAACAGAATAACCCAGAAGCTCACTTGCAGAACAGAAATCATGAGAAGGCTAAGGTAAGCACCAAAAGTAGCTTTTTAACTTAGTTGAAATCAGTTTTTGACAGTTTAAAATTATTTATAACAAAAGTTAAATTTTTCTATCAATAAATTTCATCAAGTCTCTTCTTTATTATAGTGCGGATTCACACAACTTAAAAATAAAGACAGCACAAAAGACTGCATGTCACCAGTACGATTAGGGTACCCTGACACCAAACAGAAACCTAATTCTGGGCAACGTTAACATTCTGTGGAAAGAGCAATACGAGATTTGAACAGAAACAAATTACATAAGGGCTCTCTCTAGAAAGAAGTAGAGGAGAGACTAAAGAGGTGATAGTGGGCTTTCTACTTGCAGGCCTGGGAACAATATCTCCTTGAGAAACAAGTGATGATCAGAACGAAGAAGACTTAACAATTACTAAAAACATTTCCGTAAAATGGCAGGGAAGAATTTGGGGAATTAAAAACTTGGCTCTATTTCATGAGGATCTACGGCAGGGGGGCCTGAGATAATACCAAAAGCACCAAGCTTTAGAAGGCAATCAAAACAGATGTCCTTAACCAGGTAAGGCAGTCTCATCCATCACTGCCTGACCTGGGACCCAAAAGTACACACATCTACCCTCTAGATGACTGTAATACCAGCTTTGCACTACCACTTGGAAATGCAGGTTATAGAACTAGTTCTTCATTTAGACTGTTAAAAAGACAGGTGTAAAAAAATGGGAAGGTAAAAGAGATTAGAGAGTTTATTTCTACATGGGGTCATCAGCTCAAAAGTTGATCAGTAATTAAGGAGTAGCTTTGATATATTATCACTAGAAGACACAGTTATGACATGGACTTTCCATGGCTCAGAGTATAAAAAAAATAAAACTTAAATTGAGAAAATGAAACAAGAATTATCTTTTTAAGATTTATTTACATTCCATCTTTCACCTAATTTTCACAATGAGGTAGCAGTTTTAAGTTAGAATAAATACATTAAAAATGTAACATAGGCAGAAAGACAGACAGATGATTCTAATGAAGAAATAATATTCCATAAAATATTGTGCTTGGGAGAAAAAGATGATTTATTTAACTTTCTCAATGTAAGTTTGTATATATTTCATTATTTTATGACAAAAATCATATAAACTATTTCTTTCCAGGATGATCAATCTTACTTTTTCTATTGAGAGCAGCATAACTTTTGACAAGTTCATATTCTAAATACTGATAAAAGTCATGTCACAGAAAGGAAAATGAATTTTGTTCCAAAGAACTGAAGAGAAAGGTAAGAAATCAAGGAACCAAAGCAGATGGGAAAAGATCATTCCTAGGCATAGACATCTACCTTTATATGTCCTAGAATCAGCATTAGAAAGATCTATTCCTGAACAGATTATGCCTATCAATCTTCATAACTTACCCTTTTCATAACTGCATTTAGGTCTTTTAAATGTTTATAAGGCAAATATTTGCTGCTTTCGTGGGTTCATAAAGGCCATATGTATGTATATTTGTATGTATGTTGTGTATATTTATTCTTCTCTCTCTGTGCCTGTCTGTCACCAATAAAGATTTCATGATTCCAGTAAAGATTATCGTAAGAACATCATCTATATATATTAAGTTTTTCTTTGTGAAAAGTTAGCTGAGATTTGACATCATGTATTCAGAGCACTAAAAACTTTAAAAATAAATTTTAGAAATGGCATGACTATTTATTAAAATAAATGTATACATATATACCCATAAGTATATAGGTATATATAAATATATGATTTTATTAAAATACATAAACAGGCAAATCTGCAAAGAAAAACAATGATGAAAGAATAACTAAATAAGTAATAGATACTTTGTAAGTATAATTCAGAGCTTGTTTATCCTTTTTTCTAAATTTGTAACATTGTAGAATAACATTTTGGCAAAAAGTTGATAATTATCGATGGTGGGTATTGGGTGTATGGGAGGTTATTGGATATATGAACTACATCTCTATATTTATATATGGTTGTAAATTTTCATAATAAAATGTTATGCAGAAAGTCAACAGCTATAGTTTGTGAATCCATCACAGGGATCAGCAAACCGTGGGCCAAATCTGAAAAAATTTTTGGAACACAGCCATGCCAATTTGTTTACATATATTTTATGACTGTTTTTACACTACATCAGAATTAAGTAGCTACTATAGAGACTGTCTGGTCTCCAAGGCCACATAAATATTTACTATCTGGTCCTTTACAGAGTTTGCTGACTCTTGATCCGTAACATGGATATCATACATTTAAGTACTATATTTGTCAAAAAAAACTTTAACAAAGGTTTTGTTAAGTAACATATTAAAATTCTTGAATGAGAGTTACTGAGATCCCTAACATTAAAAAGTCAGCATTTACTACTAATAAAAATTGAAACTTGTTTCTCTATTCAAGTATGGACAAAGATTATGTTTATTTACATACAAAAATAAAAATGTTTTTTCATTTTAAAATAATATTTTAAAGCTCTTCATATAAATCTTTAAGGTCATTAGGATATCCTGCTTTTTTTATATTCAAGGATTAAACCCATAGAACCCCAATTCTCTTCTTATTCCTGTTCTCTATTCTTTCAGAAAGTAAAGCTACCTCCAAATATCATATAAGATCCCTCAATCCAAGAATAAAAGTGAAATCATAATCATACTATTTTCCGTAAGTTGATTTTTCTATTCCTACCTACTAAGATGTCTTTTGCAAGGGCAAAGGGAAATGGAATTCAATTTTCATTACAAAAGGCTTATGGCTAGACAGATGATCTATGCTAAAATGCCACTATGACTCTACCCAAAACCTTTGGACGGAACTGTAAAATCATGATAATCTTGACAATTCAAATAAAGTGAAGAAAGAAAAATAACAGAAAATTTGGCATCTATGTAATAATTTTTTTGTCTCAAGTTTTTCCAATTTAATTTGGTGGAATAGATTGCATATAGAGAAAAAAAAGCTCTTCATATCTAGGATCTAACAAGTTAAAATGCTATATAAACATATGATTCAATTAGATTATAAAATCTGCCTTCTCATCATAAACATTTGTTTTCAGTTAAACTCTAGATATCAGTATTTTCCTTTTTAATCACAATAAATCGTTCTTTTCTTTTTATTAGTAGTGAGTTTGTTAAATTAAGTATTTTCCTTACTTTACCTAATTGGCATAGAATATAAATTCATGTTTTTTAACCTGAGCAATTAAATTTGGCTTTCATGAAATTAACATGGATGAAGGTTACTTCTTTAAAAGTACTGAAGAGTAGGGGTAACTCCAAAAACTAATAACTTATTTACGTATGTGAACTACCAAAAAATGTTTTCCTTTAGCTGTTTCAAATTTTGAATTTTATGTTTAATCAGAGAAATAACTACCTAGTAAGGCCTGAGGCTACAGTTAACTGCCTTGCACTACAGTTAATCCTATAATCTATTGGATGTAAATTTTATAATCTTTTACTCTACAGAATGTGAAAATTCCAACCATGCCCACAATAATCTCTAAATATGTATGTGGGATACACAGTTTTCAAGCAGGATAAAACTAGTTACTACTATAGCTTAAAAAGGTGAATTAAAGCTAATTACTAGTAAGTGGTAAACTGCTGCAGCCTATTAGATCTAGAATAATTAAAACACTATTCAAAACTAATAGTAAGAAATCATAAATGCTCAATTGTACAAAGAACATTAATTATACATAAAAACTCTCCTTTAATTATTTTCATAAAACAGCATAAGAAGTAATACTGTAATGAAAAACCCAGTTCAATGTAATCCATTGTTTCTATGGAATGATTTAGGTCACATTTTAGAAGCGAGCCCTAAATAGCTAACAAACGAACAAACAAACAAACAAAAAATCCTTTAAAACAGGTTCACAACGTTAAAGAGCCATATGCATTAGATAGTCTAATTCAATATCTGGTAACTATGAGCTAATTCTTGCATTCGAAAAAGAACCAAGGTTTTCTGAGTGACTAATGATAGCAATTACTGGACATTGTCCTTTGATAAAAAATATTTACATTTGTGCTATGACCTCAAGTCAAAGTTATCACTTTGAGAATTTTTTTTGGATGTTAACATAGACATCAAATACATATGTTAAAAACAAGACTCTACCCAGGAGATCATGTTTTTGGGATTTTGATATCTTTTTTTTTTTAATTGTGACAAAATATGCCTATACAAATAAAATTAAGAAAATCTAGGTTGTTTAAACATTTCTGAAGCACTAAATTATATTTCCATTTAGATGTACTACACTGATAAATTTCTTCTAACAGACATTTTTTCTTTTCTTGTACAATTTGATTTCTTACAATGAAAACATCTGTGCAAGACTGGAATATTTATGTGTACATGCAATATGATTGGCAGCTCTATAATTAGGATAAGCTCCTTGGACCACAGTTTCTATGGCAACAGTCTAAGAGTCCATTCTTACCTGCTTTCTGGTCATCCACTGTACTGAGTTTAGTCTCGTCAGCTACTGTTAAAAGGTAAATGTATAATGGTTAGCCCAGTTAGTCCCACAGCCCAACATGCTTCAACCATTCCCAGATCTTTTCAGTTATGTGATAATTCTTAGGTAATATTTCATGCAAATAATATGAAAAATCAAGCAAACATTCATAATCAAAAAAGGGGGAAAGCAGTGTCTCCATGCAATATGCCAGTCATTTCATTTCACAGACACGTGTGTTATTTATATGTTAGCATATCTTAATTAGCCAAGGCAATGCATCGCCAAATTTTTCTTTTACGCATGTGATAAATTAATGCTTTTAGTCATGAAGTACAAACAGCCACAAGAGAATGCATAAATAAGTTACAGATGATTAACAAAGGTTTTTTTAAATCATTCAATCAGTTTGTAGACATGATTAATTATTTTACTTTTTTGTTTTGTTTTGGTTTTGGTGGATTTGGATTTAAAAAGAGACACTACCTGATTGGTGTTTGATTGAACAACTATGGTTATTTTCCTGCTCTCATTTGCTTCAAATACTTTCTACAATAAATATTTTCTCAAAATATTACTTCAATGAAATGCCTTAATTACTAACACTTAAGAGTTTCTATTAAATAAACCTTAACAAGTAGCAATGAAAGGAAGATATCACAAAGTAACCAAATTCCAGACATGGATTGAGATAATGATTTCTCTCCAAAATTTTTTATTTTAGTTCAAGAATGCCACAACCAACCAAATACTATTTCAATGAAATTGGTTTTAAACAGCCAAAGTGTTAAAACATTTCATTGTTTCAAATAAAGATACATGAATATAGCATGAAATGCACATGTGTTTGTTTTTTTCTCATCAGAAAACATATATGTTAACATATTGCACATTATGTAAACATGCCGCTTATGAGAAATATGGTTATCTCAAACTCAGAGAAAAACTAATTTTTGCCAAATTGCCACATTTCACATTTATTTTCTCTACTGTTCAAAGTAAACAGACATGTGTTTGGGACCATCAATTTTAATCTGAAAGCATCTACATCTAAGCCTTATTTAGATAAAGATTCATGGAGATTGTACTCACTACCTAAATCCATGCTTTTTGATTTTCGTGTTTTAACGAAATCCAATTGACTGGCATCTGAAAATTGCTTTGTGCGTTTTTCTGACATACTCTGGCGTCCAAATCCTTCTCGTTGAAAAGCAAGAGCTGGATCAACATCTGGACTCAAAGAGCTGGTGTAAAAAGAAAGATAAACATAAAAATATTTACTAAAAATAGAAGACATCCAATTTAGGGAAGTTCATACATATCTGTGTATATGAATGTGTGTATATATATAGTCCTCGTAAATATTTAAACTAAATAACACAAATATAATTCTTTATTAAAAAAACTGTGGCTGTATAGGAAGTGATAAAAAAATACATTTATTTACATTTAGTAATTTTTTCTCCACATGAGTTCTGTCCTCCTCTACGTCCCTTTCACAGTTCTCTCACTCTATTGGACAATACATCATTATTTCTAAGTGATGGTCAAAAATAAGCCTTATATCTCTTAGACATTGGAGTGATTGAAGGTTTGAGGAAAACTTTCATATATTAATACAAATATTGGCAGCAAACGAGTGACTATGTAAATTGAAACTGAATAAAAGTTTTTAGAAGAATATGTTCTAGTGTTATATGCCCTTTATCTTGTATCCCAGAAAAGAAAGAACTACCCTTAGGGCATATAGTTTCATGAGGATGTGGTTTCTCTGCAATACTTACTCATCTGAGAAGATCAGCTCAGCAATTCTTTATTAGAACCTATTCTCATTAAGGCGACGTGCTGGGTACCAAAGTCAAAATAACAAATAGGAAGAGATCTCTGTTCTCTACAAACTTTTAAGAAACCATACTACAAGTATATAGCAGAAGCTAAGGATGCATAAATGACAGAATAAACTGTATTCGAGGGAGTCAGGAAAAATATGACTTAGACTACATGACATTTGATCTGGTGACACCAACACGGTGACTCAAGCAGAGATGATGAAGCATATGGCAAAACATTGGTAACAGGATACAATTTGAAGTGTTTTCCCGATGAAAGTGGCAGAGATGACACGAAATCACTCTTATTTCTAAATATCTGTGAACAGTTTCAAAAAGCACTACCAGGTGTTCTGAGCACAGCCCATAAAATGAAAGCCGTTTTTCTCTGGGTTGGGCACCTTGAGAAAATTAATAACTCCCGTACGTCAGCACCATGTCACCTTACCTATCTGGCCAGGTAGAATGTCCTTCCACAGTTAACTAAACCTACTAGAATGGAAGGGAGCCACTTCCACTATGCCAACTGAGATTTGATAGTTTTCCTAATGCTTCTAACAAAAGTAAGCTCTGTGAACCCTTTACGGCCTTATGAGAATTACCCTCCATACTGGGAAAAGGATAGTGATCTAGTTTAGATATAGATCAGAAATTTAGCAGCAACTTACTGTGCATGAAATGATAACTGGCTTTTTCAGAATAGCTAAACCAAAAATGGTGAAAAGGAAGACACAAAGGAAAATACTTGGTCATCAAGTTAAGTGATCTGAAATGAGTGACCTGCATTAGGCCTGTATGTCTTATAATGCTCATTAAAGACAACACTAGTTGCCTCATCCATCATACAAGGCTGATGAGAGAATCCAACGACATGAGGGTGAAAGCTCTTTCTAAACTGCAAGCCACTATACAAAATAACTTTTATTACCCAACAAAGACTTTCCATCTCGAATTACTAACGTAATATAAATTATGATAATAGAAATAGAATCCTTAAAAACCACACATAGAAAATGAAAACTCTTCCTTCATCTTTCTACTAAATGCTAAGCAGGATCTCCAGGATGAGGCAAGGCTGGTGCCTCAGGCTCAGAGTTAAGGAAGCACTTGCTCTCAGGGTCAAGCAAGTTTGGGGTTGGCATCTGAGAGTGACACCTGCATACCCCGCTTACCTCACCATAGCCCTGGCCCAGGTGCTGGGAAAAGATGTATCCAGAAGGATTGGGACTTTAGCCCAAGGCGAGGACAATTTTTTTTTTTGTAAAACACTGTTATGTCCTAATAGTTATTTTGTTTGCATTCTACACTAAATCTTTTCATTTTTAATATACCCTATTTTTCCTATAAAACTCTGAATAAATTTGATGTTCCAGAAAGAATCAAGGTCATGTTTATCTTGAAGCGTTTGGTGCCCCTTCACATACTACTATGCCTATATATGGCTGATCCTTGAACAACATAGGGATTCAGGGAGCTCACCCCTATGCAGCTGAAAATCCACATATAACTTTTTACCTCTCCCAGATTTAAGTTGTCCCTCAGTATCCACGGGGGTTTGGTTCCAAGACCAAAATCCACGGATGCTCAAGTCCCCTATATAAAATGGTATACAGTCAGCCCTCCGTATCTGTGGACTCCTGACAGGGATCAAAAACAGTACGGGTATTTATTGAAAAAAAAAAAAATCCATGTATATGTGAACCCGCACAGTTCAAACCATGATGTTCAAGGGTCAATTGTACTATGTATGTATGTTTGTATGGCTATAGTAAACATTATATATAATTATATATTGCTTATGTATATTTCTTAAATATATATATGCTTGTATATTACACATATATATTAGTATTCAGATACTACTATGCTTACTATACTAGACTTATAATTTCCAGAGCACATACACCTCAATTCAAAAACAACAGTCCTAAAAGTGAAAAATTAAAATGCATATGATGAGAACTATGCCCCAATTTGCAATGGTAGACTCTAAATAATGTTTTCATTAAGGCTATTTTAGTCTATGGCCATGCCACCCTGAACAAGCCTGATCCCGTCTGATCTCGGAAGCTAAGCAGGGTCTGGTTAGTATTTGGATGGGAGACCACCTAGGAAGACCAGGTGCTGTAGGCGTAAAAAATTTTAAAAATAAGGGATTGTAAACTGACAAGGTCCTTGCAATTGCAATCTATGAGGTCAACCAAGGGTTTCCTTGCCTAAAAAAAAAAAAAGCGGGACTTTTATATGCTGAAAGTTGATCTCGTCAACCATTCTGCATATGCTTATGAACCCTTTTTTCTATCATGAAGAATATTTTAAAACCCAAACTCCAATAGGCATCAAATTGGTGAAAAGAATAAATTTTAAATGTAATTTTAATAGAAATTATTGGTAAAAAATTTTCAAACAAATACCAATTGCTGTTGCTGTTACCTGAAAACCACATATTCTCATACTTTTTAAACTAATTTTAGACTCTGAAGTTATGTTGTCGCTAAAATTAGAATCTGCTGTTTTACATTTTTCCCCTTAAAAACACTGTTAATGTTCCCTAAATCAATGGATTGAAAAAAGTATATTCTATTAGTTAATAAATTAAAAGTTTCGCCTTTTGACATAGTTAGCCTTCCACAACTGTGCAGCGAACTATAAAAATACAATTTAAAATGTCAAATGAGTTTCTGAGTTAATAGGAGTCTAAAATAACTAAATATTCTTAAACCATGACATAATTAATTCTTCCCTATCAATATATCCATTAAACCATTTTCAGACACAATAAATAGTACACTAGAATACTTAACAAGTTTGACTGCAGGACTGACAGCTGATTCTTTAAAGAATGTAACCAGATCCTGACCCCCAATGTTATTAAAATTCCAGTTATTAATCCTGTCTTATTGCCCTTTTGTTTTCATAACATTTTCATCAAGGATTAGGGAGATATTGTCAGGCTAGAAAAGCTTACATTTTCTGCTGTGATTCAGAACAGCTGCCATTCTTGTTTAGATAACCCTTTATTCATATTCTTTTCCTTGCCCCACATTCTCCACAGCAAAATCATACAAGTCCTCACCACTTCATGAATCCCCTTAGGGAAATTAATGCCACAATCTATCCCATTTATTTTCATCAACACGGCCTTTTAAAAGGCCCCACACAGATCTAGCCCTCTGGCCACCTTCACAATTTCCCAACATGGTGGAGATTCAAAGGCTTTGTCCCTAAGATGAATACTGCAAATATCTAATCCTTACTTTCTCTGTTGTAGTTTTCACTTTCAGAAAGAGATATAAACTATAGCAGTAAATGTAAAAACATCTGCAAATTTCAAATCAGATTTTACTTTGCATGGTAGCTTCCCCCTCAAAGCTGAATCAGAAAAACGCATTTCCAGAATAGCTATGATCATGCAGGCTCTTTTTAAATCTTGTGTTTTCAATAAGAGAATTAAAAAGAAAAGAAAGAAAAGATAGAGATGGACTTTTCAAGCATCCAAATAACAGGTGAGATTGTTCTAAGGGAACATCTGCAGAACTGACAAGATAAACGTGCTGTATTTTTGTGTCTGAGGGAGGAGTGGGGGAAGAGGACTGGGGGAGTGGCTTACTTTGTTAAGATCATCATAAAAATGTTAACAAAAATAAATGCTAGGCCTCTATCTAATATTTAATGTTGACACAAGTCTAGGGAAGAGTATGAAACAGAAACAGATAAATGGTAAAGGAACAAAACCATAACATTTAAATATAACTTTTCCGATATATTCGTAAAAGACCCCATAGAAAGGGCAAAAAGAAAATTCTGGTATAATACTTCACATGGTTTGTGTTAATTGTCACTACGACCTTACCAGGTCATCGCTAGGCGGCACTTTCCTATTGCTTATTGATGCATATAATTACTAGGCATGCAAATTAGGCGCATATCCACATTCATGGGCCACACATTGGCAAATGTCAAAAGCTTTCTTCTATTTTGAAAGATACAGGAGAAAAATAAATAGCCCCCAACGTTACAATGCTAGAAGCAAATACAAAGCATTTTAAATAGTATAGTTACAGATCTCTAAAAAAAAAAGAAAGAAAGAAAGAAAGAAAGAAAGAAAGAAAGAAAGAAAGAGAAAGAAAGAAAGAAAGAAAGAAAGAAAGAAAGAGAGAAGTGAGAGAGAGAGGGAGGAGGGAGGCGGGGAGGGTACGAAGGAAGGAAGGAAGAAGGAAGGAAGGAAAAAAAAAAACCTTCCCATTCTCAGATCAACTATTAATTTGGCCAAAGTCATCTAATTGTGACAAATGCTGAATCACCTTAGCATTTTGGTTAGAATTTATTTACTTAATAGAAAAACAATTCATCGAATTGACATAGATCTAAAATAATGAATGGGAGAAACGTAACAAATAGGTTTTTTTGGTAAGCAGTTGTTTTGTTATTTTTGCTAAATTAACTACAGCCTTGGAAAGGCTAAAACAATGGGGCAAGTTTATGGGATTGGAGGGAATCTTTTATTAAAAGAGTGATAATCAAGAGTATTAAAACCATGAAAACAGAACACTGCTATTAAAAAAAAATGATTAACTGATAGACCATTTAAGCACAAAATAAAGTGTGATTGCAAGTCACTGTCTTCCAACCCTGGAGTATGATCTTACCAATCTGCTGAATCACTGACTTCAGCTTTAGCCCAGGGGCCGGGGTCTGTTGGCACGAACCCCACGTCATCGTGCGAGCTGGAAGACGACTGGTCAGAGAGATGTGGAGGAGGCACGGGCAATCTGTCATCTTCAATAATGACAGTGTCATCTTGGGGCATATTCACTGTGGGGGACAGCTGGTATTTACCTGTCCAGTGGGAAAAAAAGAAAGAAATTCTAGACTCACGCTAAGCGTTATGTTTATTAATATTAGTACTTTGCTACATCAGAAAAAGTCTAAATTTTCAAACATCTGCGCAACCTGGTAGAACAAAATAGAATTAAGGAAATTTATTTTTCAAAACTGAAAGTCAAACAGAGACCTCAAGTCTATTCCTTCCTCTGTCACTAGAGCTATGCAGCTCTGGGCAGAGTATTCCATTTCTCTGGTATTAAGATTCCTAAAGCTAAAGATGATCTCCAGAATGTCTTCTAATGTGAAAATACTACAGTTTCTAAGTTATGAAAGTCTTTTGAAAAATTTTACCAGGAAATGTAGAGGGAAGCCCTGCAGACTTAGATCAATCATTCGACCATTCGCTCACGTAGCAAAAGAAAGATTTAATCTCTGCTCCTAAATAGCTCACACCCTAGAGAAGGGGATAGACATATAAAAAGTGATAATTGATTGGTGCTGTGAGTGATGTGCCAAAAGTACTACGGCATTTGCGAGTGCTGGTAATTGCCTGGGTAGCTGAAGACAGAGGATGCTGGGAATCTTAACAAAAGTTAATATCAGAGTTGGGCTTTGATTGAGGAACAGGTCTTTTCTGCTAGAAGAAACACTGATTTTAGACATCGGCAGCATCATTATTAAATGCATGGTGGAGAAAAGCACACAGTGCATACAGGCGACATTCCAAAGCTAAGTACGTGCAGAATCAAGGCCTTGGAAGGAAATGGCAGGACTGATCCTAAAGAGCAAATATTAGGACCTGATGGCCCAGAGGTTTTCAACCCAAGACAGGGGAGCCTGTAAATTTTGATTTATTCAATTAGGATACAGTGTTCTTGGTAAGGAAAGACCCAAAACTGTCTACACTGACCAGTTTCTTTCAGGAAAATCTGCTCGGGTTCACAGATCAGCATGACAGGCATTTATTTACATTTCTTGGGACAAAATTGTTATTTCAGGCTCTGAACCTTTAAAGATAATACTGGGGTCCAAATGATGCCATCTTCCTCCCCAAAACATCTACAGTTATTCTGGCGTCTTTCTCAAATCTTGTGCCAGACTTCTGAGCAAGGAATGAGGACAAAGCCTTGGTCCACGTGAACAACTCATGGGAGGCCATGCTCACATATTGTGCAGCACAGGATGACACAGGCCCATCGGCCTGGCTTTCCCAACAAAGCAAGGTAGAATGACAAGCTCTCTGTCACCTTACAGGAAGATGGAAAAACACTCATTTTAAATCCAATGTCCAAACCTGCTAAGTCAGCTGTACTGGTACCCCTCAAAATACATCCCAACATGGCCACCATTTTACACACGGTGTACTTTTCCTTTATTAAAAGCTACTTTTTAGAATAGCACAACAGTGATGTGTAGAAAGTTTATTAACATTTCGACATCAGTACTGAGATCTAATTTTTCAAGTAAACATTCTTAAGAATGTATAAATTATCATTTTTGTTTAATGCTAATTTGGAAATTTCACAATGACATATACAGGCATGAAGGATTTTTAAAAATACATATTATTCTATACGTTTAAACAAAGGAGCAAAAAATTAAGTTGATATATATCTTTTCAGGACAACCCACAAAAGCAAACTCGCTAGAAATTTCAAGTGCATTCATTATTTAGCATCAACTACTCTATGATAGAAACACTACATGTTCACTAAAATCTCTACTCAGTATTTTATCAAGAAAACTATTTTGATATGAAATGCATCCATTTCGATAAATTGTAAAAACTAATAACTTTTTTATGAATGCTTATGATGCAAATGTAAACCAAATTTAATACTTAATCATTTCCATTTCCTGAATTAAAGTCACTCATTTATTTCTAACAGAATTTTAGGATATTAGTAAAGAAAGAAATCTGTTCAATAAAATAACATTCATAAGTAAGGCCGGATATTCTAGCACTATTACCCAAAGAAATATTTCCTTCTTTAGACATGTCCCCCCCACACACACACACACAAAACTGCACAGAATGACAAAATCAGAATTCTCTCTGACAGCTCACCACTGACAACACACATCAGAGCATTAAATGCCAATTTTTCACATAGGCAAAATTTAGTAGAAGGAAATAATATGGTGTAACAATAGTGCACCACCTTTTAACACAAAACTAAAACTCGTGGGTTTACACAACATAGTCTGACAGACAGTCTCACAAACAATACGGGACACTAAATGGTTCTTCACATCGCGACCCTTTATGTTGTTATGAGAAACATTGTACCTTCAGTGATCTAAAATTTTATATATAAATAAATGGCAAGAAATTTCCCTAATAGTTAGATTACAGTTTAGCTTTTTCCTCTCACTTATGATTCTGGAGGCTAATATCTTAAAAGATTTGAGAATTCATACTGTCCATCAATTTTCCACTTCGGAACATGCTTACTAGGAATGTAGTCTTGGAATCTGGCTCCAGAAACATATTGGAGGTAACGGATGACTAAATTATCTGACTACATATTGTCCTAAACTCCACCCAGTCAATACCTCTTAATTATGTCTGTACTTGGCACATCATAAATGCGAAACCTTCAAAGGGTGACTTGAGAAGACTTTGACCTGTTTTTTGATGGATATTCTTTTTTCTTCAACTAGTTAATGAACAACTACAAACTAAGATTTAAAACAGACAATATCTTGTAGAGGAGTGAAACAATGAGATGCAAAATGATTGTTTACTAAACATTTATTCATTGGTACATTTACAGAGAAGGCAATGCCATGCATGACACTAAAAACAGGTGAAATGACAAAAAAATTTCCAGTGATTTGACTCACAATGAAAACATTAATGTTCCATTTTCCTTTGTTGAATTTTTGACAAGATGAAAATAATATGAACATAATTATTTTTTTAAACTCGCCACAAATGTATGAATATAAAAGCTACTGAGATCAAATTCTAAAATGGATACAACAGATTTCAATTTTGCTTTAAACAGAAAAATTCTTCAGATTAAAACGTTGGAAAAAATTTAAGATTCTACAATCCCAAATGTCGACTTGTGATTTTATGAACATGTTGATTAAATTAGTTAAGACAGTTCAGCAATTTGTAAAATATTTTTAAGGCTTAAAAAAAAAAAAAAAAAAAAAGAAATCCTATGCAGGCTCACTACAGATTTCTTTCTGGTGAATGTCAAGGACAACTCTCTCAAAATCCAGGATACTGGAAAGTCAGCCAATATGCCATTTGGAGACATCTCATCTTTGGTCACAAACCTGGCTGACTCCACGAAAAGCTAAGGAGATGGATCAGGTCCTACATTAGTAGGACTTGCGACTCACAAAAATATATATTGTAAGGTTGGTTCAGAAACACAGAAACTTTGCAGCTTCTGACTTGTCACTTAAATTCTTTGGTCCATAATTCCCCAACCAGAAGATAAGTTGGTTGGAATACATGATTTCTAAGGTTGCTTTCAAAGATTAACTTCTTTGATTTTTAGATCACTGTGGTTGCAAGCAAGGAATAGATTCTGGAGACCGTCTAAAATCTTTTGCTTAAAGATGTGAATAGCTATAATTGATGTTAATAAAGGCAAATGTCACAAATTTTATGATCTCAGTATACTCCAGCGAGGCTACTTTTAGAAATAGGAAGCAACTAAAAACAAAATAAAAATCATCATGGGATCTTGGGACTTTGTTCCTTTATCTGTTAAGTGGGAAAGTATGGCTGATGATACCTGACATCCATCCTTCCAACTCTAACAACTCTTGCATTTTTTTTTTCTTTAAATCTATTATTAAAAGCTTCTCTCCTGGATATGCTCCCACAGATATGAGTCAGAAAGCCTCAACACTCCTTTTGGTCTAGAGTCCTACATGAGGAATATTCTACATGAAAACTCACCATGTTTGTATAAAATGAATCATTTCTTAATGTGATCAACTGGAATTTCAATATAAAGTTCTATTTAAATCATAGCAGATTATGAAGTAAATACCACCACCTATACCAGAGTCTACACAAGTTATTCTAAATGTGTAGAAGATAGCCATTAAACAAACAAGATCTGTCTGAGAAATTCCCATGTACATAGATACTATGCAAATCAATAAATAAAATTGGTATTGGTTTAGGTTGATAGAAATTCAGTGACTCAATACCTATATATTTGGCACACTGTTTTGGTATTTTGTTGCAAGGTAACATCTTTTGTAGGATTTCTAACTTTAAGTGGGAACTGGCTTCACAAACAGTATTGTTTGTTGGGGCTAATGATATTGGAATAGAGACTGGCAAAGACTGAGGAATTCTCAAATTTGCAAAACTTAAGTCAAATTAAGTACATGCATTTCTCACGGTAAAACTATATGGGATCCCTAATTTCTAGTACAACATGTAAAAAAAAAAAAACTGTCTTAAGAAAACATCCAAATCGTTTAGCATCTATTTGGATAAAGAGTCTGCATCCCCCAGCCCAAATGGGCATGCACAGTACCTCACAAAGCACAGAGCTGGGAGAGAAGTTGCTGCCCTGGGTGAAGCATCTGGAATTTTAAAAGTCCATTAAACCTCTAGCAGAGGGAAGGAAAAACAATACCGACTACGATGCAAACTTAAGCGGACTAATGAAGCCATAGCTCACAAAATCAGGGCAACAGACTATAAAAAAATGAAGGAATCCTCAACCCACATATACAGCATTTCAAAAGGTCACTAGATGAATTGGGGCGGGTTTTTTTGTTTTGTTTTGTTTTTAGTTTTAGTTTTTCGCCTTCCTCTGAAGCTTCAGGGATTGGAGGCAGGACGCAGGTTACAGGAACTGGTGGACCAATGGTCTGATTCAGTATGGCAAGTCCTACGTTCCTATAACAAAGGGGAAATTACAGCATATCACTTTGTATGCACACAGATCCAGGGACACATACACTCTCTTTCTTTCAAGGGGTCTGAATTTTCATCAATAAAAAAGTATTTAATAAAGATAAAGTTTTATACCAAATCCAGGAAAGTATGGAAAATCCAAGAGCAGTGAAGAGAGTGATCATTAATAAGCAAAGATTAATGTGATAAATTATGTGCGATGCCTGTCACCTAACAGGTGTACGATATCTTTAGCATCCTTCCCATACTTTCACTTATGTCAAGGAGGCAAAAACAAAAATGCTGACAAAATAAAACTACAGTTGGCATGCGTAAATTCTACATGTGACATCATAAAAAATTGAGAATTTAGCAGTTTTTCCAAACCAGAAAGCTAGAGGGATTAGAAGAACAACAGAAAGTTCTAGTAGTCATGTTTATATATTTTTCCTATCATGCCCAGTAGAAAGTTCTTTGAAGGCAGAGATTGTTTCTATTCATCTTTGTATCTACAGCAAAAGTATACACACAGTATCTTGCCAATAGCAGGCTTTCCATAAACATCCACTTAAGAATGAAATAGATTCTTCTTCTAATGAAGCTTCACGCTAGAAACTTGAATAGTATTAAATCTATACTAAATATATTCAAAATGGAGTAAAATTCAGCGTTTTACTTTGCATTAGAGCTTTGCAAAACATAACGCCAATGAAAGTGTTTTACATCAAGTGCTATTTTAATCAAAACAGCTTCCTGTGTTTTAAATTCGAAAACTCTCCCAAGCTATTCCCAAGATGAGCAGCTCAGTACAGCCAACCACTCCTGTGGCAAAGCAAGTCTTTATTAACTGGATCTGCTCGGAAAAAGCTGCACTGCTGCAGAGCAAGTACTAATAACCTCATTACCCACTGGGGGCCATGCAGGCGAATCCAAACAAAGGGCGCAAAATCTCATTTCGGGATTTTAAAATGAAGGCTTTGGAAAAGTAGAGATTCAACTAAAAATGGTCCCATTCTATTAGGTGCAAATCAAATAAATGTGACTGTACCTCGTACATACACCTATCCATGTACATTTGGATTTTCCCTCTCCCTCCAAACAGTGCTACTGTGATTAATATGTAACTTTTGAATCCTTCTTGCCATAAACCACTAAATTTTGATTTTTGAAAATGCATTATTTAACTTATCTCAAACAAACTAAGAATATCTTGATCACTAAGAAACATTTCTATGTGATTCCTTTCTTTTTTTCTTCCCACGTTACAGGATCTAAAACTCACTTCACAAAATCAATGTATTGATTTATTCTCTTCATATCAACACTTCCTGAATGATTATAATGAACCTGATCTTTTTCTCTTGAAAACATGGGCCTCCTTTGCATTAATATTGCATTAACAACCTCTCCGTGAGCTAGTTAAAGCATAAAAATAAGATGTGATAAACAGTTTTACCTGACTCACCCATTATCCTACTGAGTGCAGCATTTCTTGTGGGTGATTCATCGAGTCCCTCAATCCCACTGTAAAGGGAATGGGAAATTCTTCGTTCTCTGTCATCCAACACTGTTTCAATGGGCAGCTCAGGTCCAGAGGGGCTCCCAGGTGACTTCAGCTACAGAGAAAGGGGGGCATGGGAAAGTCAGGACTGGAGGCCCATTAGCAGCATGGGGGGATTATAACAACTTGCCCAAGGCCTGCATCCAACTGGGTACCAAATGAACTAGAACTTTTCACCCTGTACCAAAATAATTTGTGATGACAGCTCTGCCTAATGACCAACTTTCTGTGCCACTTTACACTGTGCCTCCCATGAAGTTCTGTCAGATTTCAACCATTGGAGGAAAAATATGTATATTAAAAGCTTGTTTTTTCAGTTTGACTGTTAGTATCTGTTGAAGTCAATTTAAGTTATGATTTAATTCTGAATTCTTCATGAGATGTTGCTCTGCACAAAGCACGCTTTATCAGAAGGGAAGCTGGAACTTAACTATACACCTATGGTGTGTAAGCACACGTGACAATTAGCACACATCAGCATGTGCATGCCAGTAGAACTGCTACCCACTCTGCAAGACCCAGCGACCACCTGTCAGCTCAGGTGTCTTGAACAATACACTGAGCCTACATTTCTTCTGCTAGGCATTAGGAATAATCACCCTATTCTCTTACTGTGATCTTAGGCATGGGATAGCAAATAACTAAGAAAAGCGCTTCAATAGCATAAGAACAATATAAAAGTAAGAACCAAATATTCTAATGAAGCAGGTAAAAATGCATTTTTCACAAACATATACAATTTACTAAATAAGCAAAGAATACAGTTCAATTTCTATTACTGTGAATAAAATTGTATGTGGCATTATTTAAAGCAGCTGTGCCTTATAAGTCATATTCTTTATAAAAATAATATGAATTTAAGACCTATGTTAATAAGGCCTTGAAACAAACCTGCTTCAAGGAGAAACAAAGCACATTTAACTACGATGCTCCCAATGTGGGCTCTGAGGTTAACCCTGTGGACTAATATCTTGTGACGTTTTGGTGCTGGCTTGCGGCCAGAGGCAGAGAGGGCTTAGGGAGCAGCGGCGGCCCAGCACAACACAGCAAAGCTGAAGAGGAAACATGTTCCCAGCAGATGAAACCACAACTGCCGCGGTTCCTGCGCTTGAACAAATTATTATTTCTGTTAGAAGCTATCATCTGTTTAATATAAATGAGATATTTAATGAAGTTCCAAATTGTAGACTTATCTCTCCCAGTTTGATAAGCACTGGGGAGATTTAATGTGTTGAAGGGTCAACACAATTACAACCGGAGGCACGTCAAACTGCAGGAGAATAATAAACTTGCAGCGCTAGCGAATTAGACTCAATAAGGTTTAAATTGTGAAATGAGGACTTGTTTTATTAGTTTTTTTTAAATCGCAGATTACAACTGACAGCTTTACTGAAAAGTAAATGAAATAGTCAAGGTCTCTGATGCATAAGAATAAAGAACATCTTCTGAAAGAATACTATGCCTAAATTCCAAGGTACTTGGGGGAGGTAAAAACAAAAACAAACAAAACGAATACCCTATACCTTAAGAACAAGTATGTTTGAATTTTTAAAATAAGAACATACGTTAAGAGACTTGCTATTCCAGTCCCTATACACAAGACCTGCTTGCTATGCAATAATTTATTTCATCATAAGATAGCTTCAAGTTTGCCTAACAAATATATTTAATTGAACTATATAACTCTGCAATTTTCTAGATGATAAAATCTTTATAAAGCTCCTTCATGAGAAACTCCTAAATATCCCATGAGGCTATTTTAGAATTCTATAAAGTCAAATAAAAATTTGATTTAAAAAATAGTACATGCAGGCTTTATAGGGAAAAACAGTAAGATGCCTGTTCAGATAGAATCTTGCACTTGACCATTTTCCTGGGAAAGAATGCATAGCTCCCCAGCTTCCCTAACCACGTCTAATTTGCATCTCAAAAGACAGATTTAAATGAAGACATCAATAGCCTACTACATAAATATTTAACAGAAGATACAATGCCTTTTAATTTCTTAAAAAAAAACCACAACTGATTTTAAATCTTTTGATGATCTACGTGTGTGCGCGTGCATGCTACAAAAATGAGTTTAAGAAAGAGAAATGTGTCAGACTGGCATGGGCACACGGAGGAGGAGGCAGGAGCAAGGCTGACCCTGAAGGGCGCCCAGGCCTTTCTGTGATCAAGCTGCTCCCAGGCCCTTTCGGTCTCCTTACATAAAACCTTTATCAAATTAAGCTCAATTAGAAAAAGAAACCAAAAGAAGTGAACTGTAATTTTCACTTTGTTTGTTTAAAGTGCATAAATGTTCTTTGATCCAACTTCATTTGGTCCTAAGTAGCGGTGGTTGTGTTGGACCCCTCGGCCCCCTAGGAAAATAGGAAAGCCTTTTGACCTACTGAAGAAAAATTAACTCTGGGTTGCAGCAAGATAACTCACACTGGGTAGCAGTGTAAAGTGATACAGTCTTTTTCTGAAGTAATGTGAACATGTAGATCACAGGTCAAAAAATACCTTATAGTCTTAGACCAGGTCATTTATTTCACTTTGTGCTCACTATCCTCATGAAATAAGCTATGTGAATAACAAAGATATAATATTTCTCATAACTTTATTTACAAAGGTATAAAAATTGGGAATTACCTCAATCTCTAAAAATAATGTAAATATGTTCTTTAAAAAGATATTCAGATATTCAAATGATTATATGCCACTTTATAATCAGAAAGTAACAAATGCTATTTAACAACAAAAAACTGGATATTGTGCAATGAAAATGCTTTTTATAATATACTTGGCCTACTCTTCTTAGGAAGAGTTAAAATCTTGGATTCTTTTGAAAAACTAATACAATTTCTGTGGGATTTAGCAAAAATCTCATGTTGTTTTAAGTAGGCATTAGCGGGCTGAATGATGTCTTCACATAAAAAAAAATGTATTCCACCAACTTGACTATAAACATTGAAAAGCTGGCAGAGATACAGCCCTAATCCCCTTCGGCAAACTTAAAACTGGGTCCTAGTTAGTATTTGGCACAATCTTATTTTCGACATTTCAGTCTTTATAAACTTATTGTATTTTATCCCCAATGCCTGGCACAGAGCACGTACTGGGTGAATAATGGGATGAATAAATTTATTTCTAAGTCAATGATTCAAATTTTCCTTAAAATAGTTTAGAGATCTTATACGTACGAGGCCATGTGGAAGGAGGCCTTTAAAGCTGAGGCAGCAGCACGATGTTGAAATTAAAAAACTGACCTAGATTCCAATTTTACATTGAGAAAGTACTAACATCCAAAGGAGACATAAACACAGAACAATGAATAAAAAGAAGGGGTTTGGCATTAGAGAAGAGTGGCTGGAGTTTTAGGGTATAGTTTCAGGTTCGATTTTAATGCAGGGCCACATTTAATTTCCTTCACAACACCCTGTGGACAACAGCAAGGATCAGAGTCATCCTCAGGAAAGCTCCCGAGTTTACTCTGCCGGTATGTAGCAGACCCAGAAAGTAACTGACTCTCTCTGATGTTAAAGCCCGCACTTTGTACACTACTTCCCAATAGGACCAGAATATAAATGGCCTGAACTACACAATCACAGTCAATTAGACCCAATCATATGCATAAGAGGAATGGACACCTTGCTTCTAAATTACTCTGCCACTACCTTGGCCTTGCAGCTATTAAGCAAATCATTTGACCTCTCCACATTTATTCCTTAATACATAAAAATGAAGAGAATCATAAATGATACCTTAGGCCCCTTCTTATTCTACTAAAGCTTTCTAATTCTAAGAGGATTAAACCTGGAGAGAGAATTCATTTGAAAGCAGTGCTTGATGACTAAATCCTTCAGTATGGGGGTCTACGACAAAAGCTACCTGGTCATATTCTCTGTTGAGACTAAGACAGGCTTTCCATGAAATCATGTCCAACAGAGATATAATGAAATGACTGGGACCTATGTTAAATTACAGTAATTTCTACAAATACTAATTTCCTCAGAACATTTAAAATCAGCATAATTCTCATACATAGTTTATTTTCAATGCTTAAAGAATGATGCGTGTGTTTGCTTCCATTTCCCACCACTCTCCTTCGAAGTATTCAAAAAACTGATCCTTTGTGGATACCACAGATACCACTGTTTCTGCCTATTGCTTTACGTATTCTTTCCAGTGTAAAAGAATGCCAGGACTTAAGAAATTTTTCTCCAAAAAAGTTAATCGATCCCCCAGGGGCACAAAACAAGGGGAAAGTCATTTCTTCTCATTTTTTTTTTTTTTTAAGAAACAATTACTGCTTAGGAAATGTTTTTAAATGTTTTACTTAAGTAAAAGCATTAGATCTAAGGAAAGCAAAGGAAATCCAGAATAACTATTAAAATATTAATTTTGTTACCTGTCTGATGGCTTTCTTGGAACTTCAGTCTCTTATAGTAACTAAGTTACCTTTTTCTTCTAAAACTGCCACATTCTCTAAGATTATTTCCCTCATCATTCAGTCCACATTTAGGTATCAGTCCTGGGATAGACACCTGTGACAGAGCGATAGGAACATGGCAGATGGACGCGGTCCCAGCTATCTTGGAATTTATAGTCACTGCAAAAGTGAAGAAGGTCAGCCAGGAGCACATGCAGAGGAAGAAAGACTGGCCCAAGAACAACCTGTAGGAATGCTGACAATAAAAGAACAGGCAGAAAGAGGAACCTCAGAGGAGAGATAAGAGCCAGAGTGAAGTAGGAGGAAAATGGAGAGAGCAGGTAAGAAATGATTCAAGAATGAAGTAGTGTTCAGATTCCCGAAAGGTCAAGCAATACACTGAAAAATGTCCTCCAGAGAAAATCTCAAATGTGTCGTAGAGGGATAACGCGGGTAAGTGGATAACCTAGTATGGCAATTTGATAAATAATTTATTTAAAAAAAATACTAATATACAGCACTTCCCACATATAAAGACAAGGAGAGATGTGACAAAGTACAAAAGATTTTCTTTCGCAAATTCTCATTTTCTATAGCTTGAAATTAAGTACACAAACTCTTGATTTAAAGATATGTTCATAAAATATAGCTTTGTGACACTGTCAAAGACTGGACTACGTGGCTGACTAACGGATCCAGAAGGAGAGAACTCAAGCACTTTATTTTGGCTTGAGGTTCATTCATGACAGGACACCCCATGCTTATATCAATATTTACTGTAACATAATTTACACACACCCTCCTGGTAATTCAGGGAGACATTTTTCCAAAGGTAATATATAAGTACAATAGCAGCAAAATCATGTCTTAAGCCTTATGGGAAGCTGAATGGAATTCTTCTGTCTTCATATAATTCTTTAGTTAAATCCTGTCAGTATAAAAGGCTTCTCGCTATTATTACAAAGAAAGCACAGCACTCCTAATAAGATTTTTTTGATATAATTGTTTTATAAGCTTACTCTATCCTAAGGAATAGTAATAACCAGCAATGCGTGAAAATGATACCATAAGGAATATTGAATATTAAAGTCTACTACTGTCTACTGCAGCTGTTCCCTGACTTAAATCATTTCATTCACATAAATTCATATACAGAAGTGAATGGGACACAAAGATATTTCAGTGGGATTCCAAATTCATGTCTGCTACAGGGCAACAAGGAATAAAATCAGTGCTTTTCTCAAAACATTTTCGAGCCGGAGCAGATCTGCTTTGCTACTGTTTGGGGAACAATAAGGAATCATCTGAACCAGACGAAAGCATCTGGATTCACGACGCTGACCATCAGTACATGTCTTAGCTTTAAGTCCCCCTAGAACAGTCAATGTTTTCCTCTGGAGGAGAACTATGAAAGGTGTTACTAATGTTAGTTTGTTTTTTAAAGAGACTAAGAGTATGATATATTGTCTGGTAGAATGTATGTTTTATGAGAGAAGGACCTCATTTGTTTAATTCACCTCCATATCCCCAGGATCTTAACACATTTTCTGAATATAGTGAATGCTCAATAAACATCTGTTTAATGAATATGCACTCTTTGTGGGATCTGAAATTCAGTTTCAGAAAAAAAATAACAAAGAATAATGTATCTTATAAACTTACTGTTGAGAATTTTTCATCATGTAAGCACTTTGAAGAGCTTTCATTAAAAAGATCAGTCAATGATTTGGCAAGAAATAAAAATAAAAATTATTATTGAAGAAAACTAACCCAGTAGCCTAGTCTGAGGAATCAGCATTTATATTTATAATATAAAAGTGAACATTTTTATGTCACGCTCTTTTCTACTCTGAGATTTTTAGTTAAAGCTAAATTGTTCTCTTATTGGTGTGAAAGTTAATTTAATTACTGTTACCTCACTCTCCATTTGTAAAATAAATAGATAAGTCAATGATCAATAACCTTTCAAAAAATGGTCACCTCTACACTACTACCCATTGGGCGCGAAAGTACGTTTTTGTTGCAAAATAGGATTGTACTATGAGATGACTGGCACAACCTGAAAAGCTTGCTTTACATATTAAAAATGGATTTTAAAATTAAGAAAAACACTCAAATAATTTGGATAGCAATTTCAGTTTCTCCAAAAAAGTTAATCGATCCCCCGGGGATTTTCTATTTGCTAGTAATTTTCTATTAGTTTATTTAAAAAGGTCAATTTGAGCATCGATAAAAATAATCTTTACATTTTCAACAAGCTTTGCTTTCTACAAATTGTCAGGTCTCGCCTATTTCCTATAGATGGCATATAATTTTTAATAGATTCATGAAATTTGTTTTCTGGTTCTAATATTAATTATCAATTATGTATATATGTACATATAATTGCTTTTTAACTTTTACAAATGTCCTGATATATGAAAACGCATGTTTCTACTTTATATGTTTTTACTTATTTGAGAAAACAGGTGTGACCATCCCATTCCTACTCACTCCTAATTACATAGTGCAGAATAAATCTGGAACCAACCATGGTATTATACAATAGACATCACCGACACTCAAGGGGACAACACTCAACCTTATAGTGAAGGAGAAAGGGGAGACAGGAGTAGAGGCTTACACTTGTGACCATGCCACAGGATAGAGACTCCCCTTAGGGACTTTGTAAGAGGCATCCATTTTAGATAAACAAATGAACAATCAATTGTTGTTTTATTGTTTCTCCCTCCCAGGGGCCACACTGCTGAATAGAAGAGAACTGCTAGCTCTGAGCAGGAAGGTGTGATTCTCAGCTAAAGGTACCTTTAAGATCCCAGTGTTATCTGTTCGGTTGGCAATAGAAATACTAATGCACAAGTAGAAATATTTTGACCACAGAATTAAGAAAATAAATCCCACTGACAATACAATCAAGCTATAGCATGTAAAGATAATAGTGTTTGGAGGCAAAGTCCCAGGACTTGCCATTTTCTATCCAATGTTAGGCCAGAAACTCAGTCTTATTACAATTTCAAATGCTGGTGCCTTTTGTCTTTTTATTTTTTATTCTTTACCTCATTGCATTTGCTTATTCGCCTTGCAACAATGAGCTGGATCATTCCTCGCTTATTCCCTTCGGTGGACATGGACCGTCTGAGGGTTTCCATGGCGTCCTGGTTTGTCTTGCCCAACAGGGACTCTCCATTCACTGCTATCAGCTGATCATTCACCCGAAGCCTTCCATCCTGGGAAGAAAAACAGGTAAAAATAAGTGCTATTAAATAGTCTGTTATAAAAGAAGTTGCTTTTCCTTTAGTTAAAAAAAAAATAAAAACAAAGCAAAAAAAAAAAGTTATTCGAGGCTTTAATCCTAACGGATTTGCCCAATTGAACGCTCGCATAATAATGTCTACGCAGTCAGTGTGGCCTGTGTCTATTTCCATCATTTACACATTTATAAATCAAGTCATTATCATAATCTGTTTACCAAAATAGCATACTAATTCAAAGGACACAAAGTGATTACTTTCTTGCTTCCAGAGACACCCATAGAGGTTATTTACAACCCAAGACAAGCAAAAGCTCAAGGCTATTAGGAAAAGTACAGAGAGGAAAGGGCTCCCTTCACAAACAGCCAGGAAATTTTCTCCAGACTGGGAAATAAGATAAGTGACCCACAGACAGGGGAGAGGAGGGACAAAGATTAACCTTGACTGTATGGCAGAAAGAACCTAAACTAAGTCTTTGCACAGATTATCTTCATTTAAGTAGAAGGACTATGGATTGTAAATTCTGTGAGACAAAAAATAAAATGGGGAGTTGAAGCCATGGACTCCATCCCAAAATGAGAAATCACTGAGATTTATTCTAGTTGTTTGATCATATTTTAAAGAAACCAGAAAAGATTTATTAAGTGTTACAGGATATCAGACTACACCAACCCAAAATACACCTCTTTGGCATAAGGATCATTTTGAGCTGAAGGCAACTGAGAAATGATAGACACAGGAGGTGTTCTCTGGCCTCCCCTTTCTGCCTAAATGCAGGACACAAATTTCCTTTTATAAAAGTGTCCCTTCTCTTCTCCCAAACCGGAAAAAAGAAGGACAATGTTCAACATCGGAGACAGAGATGGCACTGAGATTAGTCTGCATAAACAAACCTTACGAAATAAACCTTATCTACCATTAGTTTCCCCCATCAATTTACTTCCCACAATGTCTAGCCCCTAGAATCTCAAACCCCTTTTCTGATTTTTAATCACTTCTCCACAATGTATCTATCAATCACCCTTTGCTAAAATGGTATACAAGCTTCCGAGTCTCACCGCTTCTTTAGTTTTCACTTATTTTTTGTGGAACCCCAGTACACATAAAACCTACAGTATTAGCTTCAATAAAATCTGTTAATCTGTCTTTTGACAGTTTAATTCACAGGCTGCATAAACAGAATCTAAGAGGGGAGAGGACAGTTTGCCTTCCCCTGCAGTGTATATGTTTCCAAAATAGTTATAGGGTTGGAATTAAACATTTGTACTAATTGGCATAACCTTGGTAAAGTTGACATTTGCTTACTTTAGATGCTGCTCCTCCATTAATAATGGACTTGACAAAGATTCCCAAATCCGCATGGTTCTCCTTTGACCGGTTACCTTTGACACTGACACCAAGACCGGCTGATCCAGAATCATTTAGTGGAACTTCAAATGTCAGAAATTCCCTGGTGCCATCAGGTGTGAGAACAACATCCTCATCTTCTGCTTTCTAATAGGGAACAAAATTGCATAGCATATTATATTCCAATGTTTCTTTCTCACAGTTATTTTTAAAGACTGCTAATGAGCAGCTCTTTAATCATAACAGGCTCAGTATTTCACCAAAGTTCCATGACGAGATCCATGATGGCCCGGCATCTGCACCGCCTCCAGATGATTCCTGGAACCAGCTGTTAATATTTTTATGCAGCATTTGTTTCAATATTGAAACGAACCCAAACCAGATTCTCAGAAAGATAGGGGGAAGATGTACTGAAACGACTGAAGACATGAAGACTCCTAGAGTTTTAGATTTCTTTTTTTTGCTCTGTTTATATATTCCAAACCACAGGAGGAAAACAGTAACAGCAGGAATCAAAACAAATAAATATAACTCATTTGTCCCTTTTTTTCATTAGGAATTTGCAACATTATTAATAGTTTCATGTTGACTAATGGTACATCCTTTTATTCACAAAACAATAACAAATCCTGATGATACAAAGTCAGCAGAAAAAGGTATTCATTTTCAGAGAGCCACTAGAGAGTTTCAACCTTCAACATCTGTGAGACAGAGTGGAGATAAACAGCATGAGAAATGTTTTCACAATACTGTACCATACATAATGCAGCTGGTAAATACTATTCAAGCAATATTGTTTAATTAGTTAGTTGTATATGCAAACTTTGATTTCAGAATTGCAGTCATCAACTGCATAAAAGACTGCTTTCGAATAAACATTTTTAAGTTACACAAACGCTTGCCCATCTTTATTAAAACACCAAGGAAGAAATGAAAGCTTAAAGTATAACCTGATGAAATGCAGTGAAATGACATAGTCTGTCAATAAAAATGAGAAAGCAGTGTGCCTCCTAAGCTCTTCCTCAATAATCCCACCTACGGTAAAGATTTCCACCATCTAGGTCTCTACACCAGTCACCTCCAAAAGACGAAGGCCAGAATTCTTTTTCAAACTCACTATTTCCAACCACAAAACTGACATGTAGCAGGAGCTTTTCAAATCACAACTAAATGTCTCATCTAGTCCTACAATGTATTTCTCATTCTCTTTTTCCAATTTTAAAATATTTGCCCCATATCCACCTAGTCATTCAAGCTGGAATTATCAAATTAAATGAAGAATGTTTAAGTTATAGTGGCATATAATTAGACTGGAATACAATATATCCTTTAAAGATTGTGCTTCTTAAAGAATGGCTCAATTACACACATTAAAGTAGGCTATTTGAGGGTGATGGAAATATGGGCAGACTGCAATTTTTTCTTTGTAGCCCAACAAATTTTTAAAAATTTCTGATAACAATCGAAATTAACATAATTTAAAAAAGGAATTTAGGGATTTAATGTACAATCTCAAATATCTGAATTGGATGAAATAAATTTTGGAAGTATAGAATTCACTAGTAAGAAATTATTTCTCGGATCATCTTAATACAAGACTTATGCTATTTTTAAATCTCTAAATCTATAATAATGAAATTTTTAAAGTGAGTCTTAATTTACTAATATTTGATGTTAACATTTTATGGTAGGACATTCTTTGTACTGGCTCAAAGGACAGTCTCATAGTTATCAGAATAAGGTACATTTCAAAAAAGAAAATAAAGTTATTAATATGTTAAACACAGGGAAACTATATAATAAAGAATATAAAATAAGAACTTGAAAAGATACAGGGCAATGGTTAACTATAAAAAGAAAACAAATTTCAGTATCAAAGTCAAAGTAAGGCCTAAGCCAAGTCATCATAAAATGTTCCATATATTCAAAATATTCCTGGAGAATAATTATAGCTCAAGTAAAATCAATGGACTCAGTAGAAATAAACATCAATTACTCATAACAAAATATTGATATCATCACATTTATTATACAAAATATCCTTCTCTACTTGTCTTGCTCTATAAACTTTTTATTTTTATCCATGTGGTCCAAAACAATTAAAAAGTATTAAATAATGACTGTGTGAATGAATATAGCTACCTCAATATAAAATGGTATAAAAACATAGGTAAATTTTGATGTTTGAAATACAAAATAGCGTCAATACGCCCCACAGTCCTCTTCTAACTTCAAATTCAGAAGTAATTGAAAGATAAAACTTACTTTGTGAATCAGTATTGATATTTCTGGGAAAATATATTGAAAAGACATGGAAACTAAAGACATCTTTAGATGGGCACATTTGGTTCTGTTCATTTAGTATGCTTATTGCCTCAAATCTGGAAGGTTCTTAATTGCCACTTACTGATTTGGATCTTCAGTTTGGCTTTTCAATGTTTAATGATTTTGACACTTCCATAATGTTTTACTAAAGTTTAAAATATTCATTATTTTTTCTAGTCGAAAAATCATAATAAAGAACTGACTGAATACATGAAGAAAAATTTTAACCAAGCTGGAATCGTTTCCTGATAGGCCCTATTCTGAATCTGTCTTGAAGGAGACTGTTTCCTTCACAGTTTTTTCATTTATTATGAAAACTGCAGAATGGGTAATTTTTTTTTCAACTTTCTTATCAAGTCCTAAGTCATTATTATCATTAAAAACATTCAAGTGAGAGATTGTACTTTTCCTTTGATGTTTCATTATTAATCCATTAAGATTGAAATTAATGCCAGCTTTTAGAACGTAATTCTCTGGCACCAAAACATTTTAAAGAAAAAAATTTGCTCTTCAAAACCAATTTTTAATGCTGTGTTACAGAGAACTTTTACAAAGTCTTGAGAGTATAGGAATCTCATCATTCTGATACAAAGGAGAAGCCAATTTTCTACCACCTTGATTATTTTTTCATCCACATTCTATACTTTATCAAGTTTCTTGAGTCGAATTCTTTGTACAGAAACACAAACAAGTGCGTTTTCTTTAATTTGCTCAAGTCATTTGCATATGATCATGTCACTCAAGCACATACCATACCCCTCGGGGACATATATGTAAACCTCCAAGTGATTTTTTCCATCACAGCCACCAGTCAGGTCTTCCTTTGCCCATTACTTTATTGGCATTTTGGCCTTTTAATGCCCAGAAAAATAGGGCATTTTTGCTGAGCATATTAAAAGCAGAGAACCTGAGAAATGGGCAGTATGAAAGCTATTTACTTTCGCATTATCCTCAAAACAGCGGAAAAGATGTACAGTTGTATCTGCAGTGAGACAGCAAAATCAGCTACAAGTCCCATCACCAACCCAACTTTCCATTCTCCCCAGCAAGTCTGATGCAAAAGCCACTGTGAATCTGCAGTTAATCTCAAAATGGGGAGACCAATAAGAAAGAAAATGAAAGTTGATTATATTAAGTAGCAGAAAAATCATCATGAGAATTCTATGAGCCTTGATACATGAAAATTTTGATGAATGTACAAAATATTGTCGAGAGGTAAAATAAATATGACTAGACAGATAGCATGAGTCCATAAAATTATGGATGTCAGTAAGATAGCTGACATGGGCCTCTGAAAAGAAATAACTGACCACACATTTTATCACTTGTGAAATAAGAAATATGTATATATTTATATCTGATTCTCGCAAACATTTTGGTTTTTGGTTCCAGTCCTAACAGAGAACTTCTCAAACCCTTGGAATTTTCTGGGTAATTTCCAGGAGCACCTTTTGTTCTACTAAGCTGATTCTTGCTGGGCTCCTGGACAGAGAAAGTCCAAGCCATAATTAGAAGTTTTGCACTTTCGGCCTCGCCTCCATTCCCCAAAGATTGGAGAGGAGAGGAGCTGGAAATGAAGTTTATAATCGATCATGCCTACGTGATGAAGCCTCCATAAAAATCCCAAAAGTATAGGGTTCAAAGAGCCTCTAGGTTGACAGACACAGCCACATGACAGGAGGGTGACGCATCCCTACTCCACAGGGACAGCAGCTCTTGAGCTTAGAACCTTCCAGACTTCGCCCTAAATATCTTTTCAAATGGCCATTCACTTTGTGCCTTTTAAAACATCCTTTGTAATAAGTTGGCAATAGTAAGTAAACTATTTTCATGGGTTCTGTGAGTGACTTAAGCAAATTATTGAACCTAGAGAGATGGTTGTGGGAACCTCTGGTTGTTAGCCAAGTCAGAAGTCAAGTGTAACCAGAGGAACCACTACTTGACATTGGCATCTGAAGTGGGGGACAGTCTTGTGGGACTGAGTCCTTAACTTGTAGGGTCTACATTAACTCCAGATGGGTATCAGAATTGCTTGGTGTAGAAAACTCACACATCTGGTGTCAGAGGTGTCAAGAGTGTGAACAGAGAAATAACAGCCGAATTTGTTCCTGCTTATTGCTCCACTATAATTTATTGATTTCTCTCTCCCTCCCTTCGTCATAGAATTAATATCTTTATTGCGCAAGTCCTGATAAATTAATAACAAAAGATGAACATTCCCACAACAAATGGGAAAGGAATGTGAGTGAACAGTTCATTAAAGAAAGATGGGTGGACCAAAAAAGCTGTAAAAGGTTCATCCTTACTTGCAACAAAAAATATGCAATCAATAAACGTTATCAAATTGCTAAAAAACATATTTTTTAAATGATATCTAAGAAATGCAGAAGATGTGGCAAAATGGGCACTTTCTTCACTGCTGGTGCAAATATAAAAAGGTATACTTTTTATGGAAGCCAAGTTGGCAAAGCTTATCAAAAGCCTCTATATTTTGCTTATTACTTAACCCAGAAATACGACTTTTAGTAAAATGTCATTAAAAAACTAATTGTGGTCATGAACAAAGTTTTAACTGTTTGGGTATTCACTGCCTTAATTATAACAGCTAAAAATTAAAAACAACCTACATAGATGATATTAAGTAAATTAAGATATATCTACACAATAGAATACCATTCAGCTATTAAAGTGTCTTTTAAAAAACCATTTAGTGAGACACAAAAACATTTATGAATAAGAAATTGAGTTTTAACCTATGGGTTTTCATAACTTCCAGTACTTCACACCCACCATCACCCTTGGAATCCTATTCTTATAAATTGTTTAATGTCTGTCTTCTCCTATTAGTGAAAGTTTCACAAGGAAAGGCTATATCGGTCTTTTCTTTCTGCTTGGGAGATGACATTAGCTACATGATATGTGCCTGGGACATGGCATACATTAGTTATATAGGTAAAGAAGAAAGTCATGAAAAAATGCATATCAAAATGGTGGCACCGAAGTCACATAATTGTAGGTGATCTTGATTATTTTTCTGTGTTTGGCTGAGTTCTCTATCAATATAGATTACTTTCTGTAACATACAAATCCCATTACATACCATTTCTTTAATTTTCCTTCTTCAAAAACACAGTGTGGGGAAGGGGAGAGAGGAAGACAGCTATAAGTGTTGGGCAGGGGCTGGCACTATGATGGGTCTGACAAAACAAGGATACCATGGTGGCGGCCATCATATTCTCACATCAAACAAAAATTCTTATAGAAGTTAAGGTAGAATACACTTATTTGACACACAAAACTTAAATATGCAGTTATCCCAAATAATAACGAACATTATGTTTTTAAGAGAATTTTTTAAACAGAGAAGTTATCTTTTTTTTTTCATAAAAAGTAACCCTTGAGTCATAGTCTAAAGTTTCTTTTAAATATTTTAATTTATCCTATATGTAAGATTAATGTTTATGCATGTTATATGTGCTGGTATTTTAGGGTTAATTATTTTTATTGGCAAAGTTAAATTGTGACAGCAGGCCTTATTATGCTCTTTTCTAATTGAAATATTGAATACAGTAAAATTTAAAAAATTTTAAAATTTGATGCTTGATAATACAAATACTAAGAACAAATGTTTCGTACAGTTATTAATCTGTACTATTAAGCAGGAAAAATCTTTACCCAATTAAAGAAATGTCACACAAACCCAAACGGAGGCACACTCTTGAAGTATTTTGCTTTTCAAACATGAAAAACAAATATAAACTGAAGCTATGCTTCAGATTAAGGGAGACTAAAGAGCTATATTAAATCCCATGCATGATCCTGAATTGGAATCTGGACCAGATTATAATTCTTATGTAGTCATTCATTCATTCATTCATTCATTCATTCCATTTCTGTGTGCTATTAGAACATAAACTGGGACAACTGGGACAACCAGACTGTTAAATCGATGTTAATTTTGTGGTTTTGATTAACTATATCATGGTTATATAAGAAAAGGTTCTTGTTCTTAGTATATACATACTGGAATATTTACAGATAAAGGGTAATTATGTCTATTGTGCATTCTCAATTCACAAAAAAAATATGCAGTGGGAAGCAGGAAAAAGTAGAGGTGGTTGAAGAAAATTACATGTCAAATGTGGGAAAATATTAACAATTGGAGAATGTGAGTGAAGGGTACGTTGGAGTTCTTTTTATAATTCTTAAAACTTTCTGAAAATTTGGACATTTCAGAATAAAAATTACTTAGTAATTAATTCAGAATAGCTTTTCCATATCTAACGCAATTTTTATTTTTAAAATAGGCATTACTACCAATATAATCTTTAAAATAATCTGAGTTCAATAGCAAAAAAACTATAATAAATTTTAAAGATATTAATTTTATCACTACAGGACAATAAAAAGGACAATAAAAAATAACTAAGATATATTTCCCAAGGGAAAACACACCAAACAATAATAAATCTCTATATTACTGTAATAGTAAGCAATTTCAAATAAAATCATTAAACATTGAGAGATTCACTACAAAATCATTACTATTTTTGTAAGATCATGAAAATATTAACCTATTTCAATTCTGAAATAAGACTTAATTAAAATAAGTTAGAATCATTTGAATTAAAACTTATTTCATTAAATTATAAGCTCAGGATAAATCTGAGCATTTAAAGCATGCTAGAAATAGCATATAGTTTATGAAATTCTTTTTGACAATAGGAACATTTGATGCTCAAAATCAAACCATTAAGGTCGACATATGTTCAGAGCATGATAGTATAAATCTTCAACAAGATCTCAAATTACAAAGTTTTGTACATTTTCATGTATGTTCTATAATGTACCAAAATTAATTTACATTATAAGCCTAAAGAAGTGTTCGATGATAAGTTTATCCTAAAGAATTCGTATAGTTTTCATAAACATGTAATGATTCACAATTCAGTCCCTCAGGAGGCTATTTGCTTTCTCTGACTCAACTATTTTTTTCCCCCAGTTTTACTATAATATAATTGACATACAACGTTGTGTTAATTTAAGGTGTACGGATGTGTTGATTTGATACTTACATATTGAAAAATGATTATCATAGCATTAGCTATCACCTCCATCAAATAACATAATTACCATTTCTTTTTTGCAGTGGGAACATTTAAGATTTATAATATTTATATTTTATTATATTTATAATATTCTCTTAGCAACTTTCGAGTGCATATTACAGCATCATTAATTATCATCACAATGCTGTACATTAGATCTTCAGAACTTGAGTCTTATGACTAGAAGTTTATACTCTTTGACCGACATCTATCTCCCCTTTCCCTCCAACCCCTAGACTTTGGGAACCACCATTCTAGTCTGTTTCTATGAGTCCGGCTTTTTTAGATTCCACATTTAGTATCATAAAATATCTGTTTTTTCTATCTGACTTATTTCACTTAGCATAATATCCTTAAGGTCCATTCATTTGTTTCAAATGGCAAGATGTCCTTTTTCATGGCTGAATGATATTCCATTGTGTGTGTGTGTGTATGTATGTATGTATGTATGTATGTATATGTGTGTGTGTGTGTATATATATATATAGATAGGCAGATAGATATAGATATATATAGATAGATATAAAACATGTATTATATATAATATATATACCACATCTTTATCCATTCATCTGTTGATGGACACTTATCTTGGCTATGGCTCTTGTGAATAATGCTGCAATGAAAATGGGAGTGCACATATCTCTTCAAAATCCTGATTTCCTTTAGGTACATACTCAGAAGTAGGATTGCTGGATCACATAGTAATTCTATTTCAATTTCATGAGGAATATTCATACTGTTTTCCATAGTGGCTGCACCAACTTACATTCCCACAAACAGTATGCAAAGGTTCCCTCTTCTCTACATCCTCGCCAACACTTACTCATCTTTTTGATGAAAGTCATTTTAACAGGTATGAAGTGATATTTTGTGGATTTGATTTGCATCTCCCTGATGATCAGTGACGTTGAGCAACTTTTCATGTACCCTGTTGGCCATTACTATGTCTTCTTTTTTCCAAAGTCTGATCCAAATGTCTGATCCTCTTCGCATTTTTTCATCAGATTTTTTTTTTTGCTAGTGATTTGCATGAGTTCTTTATGTATTTTGGATATTAACCTCCCATCTGATATATGATTTGCAAATATTTACTCTCATTCCATTGGTTGCCTTTTAATTGTCAGCTGTTTCCTTTGCTGTGCAAAAGCTTTTATATTTGATTTAGTCCCACATGTTGTTTTGTTGTTGTTGTTGTTGTTGTTGTTACCTTTGCTTTTGGTGTCAAATCCAAAAAATCATTGCCAAGACTGATGTCAAGGAGCTTACCTCATATATTTTATTCTAGGAGTTTTATGGATTCAGGTCTTACAATTCAAATCTTTAATCCATTTTGAGTTGAATAATGTGTTTGTTGTAAAATAGAGATCTAGTTTCATTCTTTTGCACGCAGCTATCAAGTTTTTCCAACATCATTTAGTGAAGAGATTGTCCTTTCCCCCATTTTATATTCTTGGCTCCTGTATCATAAATTAATTGACCATAAATGTGTGGGTTTATTTCTGGGCTTTCTATTCTGTTCCATGATCTATGTATCTGTTTATGTCAATACCATACTGTTTTGATTATTACAGGTTCATAATATAGTTTGAAATCAGGAAGTGTAATGCCTCCAGCTTTGTTGTTCCTTCTTGGGATCGCTTTGGCTCTTTGGGGTCTTCTGTGGTTCCGTATACATATTAGGATTGTTTTTTTCTTCTTCTGTGAAAAATGCCATTGGAATTTCGAGAGAGATTATAGTGATTCCATAGATCAGTTTGGGCAGAATGGACACTTTAACAATATTAATTTTTTTAATCCATGAGCACAGGTTAAATTTCCATTTATTTGTGTCATCTTCAACTTCTCTCATCGCTATCTTATAGTTTTCAGGATACAGATCTTTCACATCCTTGGTTAAATTTATTTCTAAGCATTTTATTCTTTTTATGCTATTACAAATGGAATAGTTTTCTTAATTTCTTCTGCTATTTTCTCAATTTACAGTAGGAGTCAATATGGTAGCATTTACTTGATCTATAATTATCAGTTAAATTAAGCTATTAATGCCCATACTTATTGCCTTGCTCATTAAATTTCCAAATCAAGGCCATAACCTTCTGAAGTTTGCCAATCGAGATGCTTCCTGATCTTCGGGGAGGTTCTCAAAGACTCCCCAATGTACCCTACTGTTTCTATAGGGAGAACTAACTCTTTTTGGAATGCATTTTGAATTCATGACTTTTAAGTACATAGTATATCTTATCTCTACGATCTAGTAACATCTCTAAACCACATTATTTTCTAAAGTTCGCTCTACTTTTATCCGACAGCCCTGAATTTGTTTAACATACAATAATATTCTTACATGGATCTTAACTGAAGAGTTCCTGGAGGGCTTACTAAGCAGGTTTACTTTAGTCCTATTTGAAACCCTAGGAAGAAGCTGACATCTTGGGAATCAAAGCCTGATAGCCAGTAGGTAAACTCACTACCTCACTGTGATGTTAATTTTAGGTGTCAACTTGGAGAATGTTTTTTCATGAGATTAATATTTAAATTGGTGAACTTTGAACAGAACAGACTGCCCTCCATAATGTGGGTGGGCGTCATCCAATCAGTTATAGGCCTGAACAGAACAGAAAGACAGGCCTCTCTGCAGAAGGGGGAACTCTCCAGCAGAGTGACTTAGGTCCTGATATGCACCGTTGGCTCTCCTGGGCCTCAAGCCTGCTGGACTTTGGAATGGAACTGAACCAGGGCTTTCCTGGGTCTCGAGCTTCGCTAGCCTCCAAATCACACAAGCCAATTCGTTATACTGAATCTCTTTTTATGTATGCACACATCCTACTGGTTTAGTTTCTCTGGAGATCCCTAACACACCCATGAGTGTCTTGTCCAACCTGTACATCCACATGAGAGTGCCCTGTACCAAGTAAATACATTTTTCAAAGGTAAAGAAGTTTGGTCAGGACATGGAGCAAGTGACCTTGAGACTTTGCTGACTAATTCACCTTTTTGTCCCATTTTAAATAGTTAACCTAAAACTAGAATTTATAATCTCCCACTCTAATTAATACAGTATTTATATATCACAAGAAATTTACATCATAAAAATTCAAAAGGTCTATTAGCTATTGACCCTTAATGACCTTTTTTTTTTTAATTTCTCAGACGAAGTCAGTTATGGATCATTGTGACGATCAACCAACAAACAAATGAACTGAGCTTCCAGACATATCTGTTCTCAAGGTGCTTATAATCACATTAAAGTTTAAATAATACCAGAGAATTTCAAGCCTTAAATGAATTTAATGACTTGTCATCAAAAGGTACAAAGAATGGCAGAGACCCTGGAAGTCAATTTTTTTTAATTAAAAGTTTAATATGATGCTTTTTTTTTTGCTTTTTTTTTTACGCCTACAGCACATGGTCTTCCTAGGTGATTTTCTATCCAAGTACTAACTAGGCCCAACCCTGCTTAGTTTCCGAGATCAGATGGGATCGGGCTTGTTCAGGGTGGCATGGCTGTAGACTCAATATGATGCTTTTAACAACCCAAAATGGCACTGCAAATGCAGCAAGAGCAGAAAAAGACACAGTTGTAAGAAGACATATTAAAAGGAAAAAAAAAATCAAAAAGAAAATATCTGAAAAAACACTATGCTTTTTGAATTTACTTGGAAAATTCATCAGAAAAAAATTCCATTTGTAATTGGAAATCAGACAATATGCATATGCATATAACTTCTTTTGTCAAGGTGAATGAATTGTCATTTGTTTTGGCAGGATCTCAGGAACACACAAGGCTTTGTGGGTAAGGAGTGTATGAGAATAGAACTTGCAATTCTCAATGGAATACTACATTTAAAGCCAATGATGCTGCTTCCCCTTAGTGATTGAAAAGTTCAATCATCAATTTCCTCACCAGGACTAACTAAATATTTTGAAAGAATATGCCTATCTTTACTGCTTATATAGTCATTTGCCATCTCAGATTGTCTTAAGCACCAACAGATGCAGTTTATGTGCAAAGTCATTCTGTTTTCCAAAAAGTTCTATGATATTCAGATTCTAACAACAAAGGAGTGATTCTTTACCCAGGGACCACATTGCAAAATACTTCTCCCATCTAGCATTTGACTTATAAATATTTTTTGGTATGGTTATTGCTATACAAAACTATACAAACACACAGACACACACATATCTATCAACCTATTATCTAATGATATTATGGCTTTGACAACATTCACTATCGAGAGTTAAAGAGATTTTCACATATTTTCTCTTAATACTTTTTAGTATTTTTTTTTAGGTTAAATTTCATAATCAGCTGGAATTTATTTTAGCGTATGGTAAGAAGAAGAAATGTAACTTTTTAAAGTGAGTGGAGAATGTTTTAGACATTAAGAAAACCATCCTTTACCACTATTTTGACATTCCACCATTAACATACATGCACATACACAGACACACCAGGTCTGTTTCTATCATCGTTAATGTGTTTAAATGATCTATTTATCTATTCCTGTAACGATATTATGCTATTTTAAGTATTTTGGCTTTATAGTACTTTTGTCATCATAATTTTCTTTTAAAATAGTATAAATCATTTATATGCCCTCTTTATTGTTTGAAATCAATTTGTCCAATTTCCTCTCAGCTTTCAACCCACCCCACCATACACAATGCACAAATACCACTGTGATTTTGTTTCGCTGTCACTGACCTATTGATTTTAGAAATAAAAAATTAAGGCTATGAATTTTCCACAACCTACACTTATGAATGTGTAATATTCTCAAGGTTGTTTACTGATTTTCCTCTGAAGTCTGATTTGTCATCCATCTTTGTGTAATTATAGAATATTTGAAAATAACATTTTGTTTCTTTCCTTATTAGGTTCAAAGCTGTTTGTTTAAAATTATGCAAAGAAATATTAAATCCGTTAATTATGTTATTCAGATTCTTCATATTCTTACCTTTTTGTCTACCTAAAATGATAATTTTTTGAAAAATATGTATTGGTTTCACCTATAAGGATATGTTTTTAAGTTTTCTTTTTACTTATAAGAGCTTGGGAATGATATGTTTTATGCTATGTTGTTTGACATGTAAAAGGTCTTAACTGTTAAGAATTTCTACTGGATGATACTATGTGTCAATATAAACACCCTCTATTTTTTCCCCATGCAGTATATCTACACTGAAGTGATAGTTTCAGAGACTGATATGGCAATTCTTATATCATTATGTTAGTATTGCCTGCTAGAACTCAACTTGCTCCTTCATTTCCAGTCTATATTAAGATTTGTCTTCTAAATAGGATATAACTAGGGTTGTATTTTAATCTAAGCTGTGAATACTTACTTTTATTAAGAGAAGTTACCTCTTATGTTATAATAACTTACATGAAATAAAACACTTAGAAGTTATTCAAACAACTAATATATTTAGACTAATTACTGGCATTTTATTTTTCCTGCTTATGATACATTTTTATTGTGCTTTAGTTTTTCCTATTTTTTTCCTGTGCCTGAATCAAGTTTTTTTTTGTTTGTTTGTTTTCAATTTTGTAGTTACTTACAGCATTTTACTATAGTCTCACCAACTTTTAGTCCCTCTTAGTATACAGGTAATAGAAAACTATTCGAATGTCTCTCTCTTTTTTATCCCTATCTGGCCAAAAATAATCACAAGATAATCTATATCTGGGATAGTAGCAGTAAGTCACCTTAAGACCACTTTGGAATTTAATAACATAAATTCCATAATAACATAACAGTATCTATTATGAGCTAGGAAAAGGGAGGACAAGTTTTCATATTTAATTAGTAAAAAGTTAGTTCCATTTATCTTTCCAACATCTCTGCATCCTTGCAAAAGACAAAGCTCTTACCGTTTCTTTTGGAATCTGCATCTGGCTTGGCTCTGCATTCTAGAAGAATTGAAGAAAAACATAAATACAGACTGACCAAAGCCATCTTCAACATACAGGGACACAAAGCTTTACTTTAAAGGAAATTTTGGTCGTTTTTAAAATCCACAAACTATATAGAGGGGAATTATATTCTGGCTGATGTATTACTCTGTCTTCCAAACTTTCACTGATGTGGTTATATTTTGTGTGGCTGTGTGTTTTAAGAAATTTTTCTAGATGTAAGTTTACTTGTTCATTCACAGTTCATCACGAAATTATTTGGAGGAAAACAAATCTCACCAAACTGCTTTTCTATTTGTAGCACTATTTCTGATTTTAAAAAAAACATTTATCAACTAAATCTAAGTTAGAAGGTATATTATAATTTGATAGCTTGACCAGATAATAACAGTCTGAACCACAACCATTATACCTTAAATTTTACACAGGTTTTTTTTTTTTAAATGTAATTTTTTTTCATATATTATAGAGTTGTTTGAATTACATAAGGTTGATTTATAAAAAAGGCACATATTGATAAAAGTATTTTGTTTTAGACACAGAATTTAAACACAAACACCCAAAGGAAAAGAGTTTTGTTAATTGAATTCAAAGATCATTTTAAATGCCCCCTTTAAGTTTTCAGAATTTTAATCTTTTAAATCTTGAAAAGCAGCTGCAACGTGAATAACAGACTGATGGCCTACTGGCTCACTCCTTAATGAAAAGCTCACAAGCAATAAATTAAATAACCAAGAAAAAAAAAGTAGGCAGCAGAAGGGGAAAACAGAAGCCTGGAAGATCAAAATTGGACAAGAAGAACCTGAATAACCTTAAGCTGGCTATATGTTGGCAGTAACTCCAGAAAGGCTGCTTAAGAGCAGTACTGAGGCTCTGGCAATCTAATAATGCTATTACCCAGACTCAGGTCTACTGAGGAATAATTAAAGCTTCATCAAATCCTATCTAAAACTTAGTTGTTCTTGCTGTTTCTCAAGTGCGAATTTAGAATTTAACAGAGATATCTCCAGATTTAGGATCAGGTGGCATCTTAAGCACAAAATTAGGTAACAGTGGGGGAAGAAAACTCAATTTAATTGATAAATAATGCATTAAACATTTTAAAATAGAAATAAAAATGTTTTTATACTTTTTTAAAATCTACTTAAAACACTTTTCGACTTTATCAAAATCTGAAATTTACACAAAATCACAGTAAATTTTAGATCTGTTTGTAATCAAGGGATAGGATATCCCTATAACTAAAATTTATCTGATTTATAATAAAAGGAACATTTTATTAACCATGACATCCATATTTGATGTATTAGCCTATGAGAGTTAGGGCTATAGGACAAATCTGGTAACTGTACCCCTAAAACCTTGCCACTCTAGTATATGTGAATCAATTATTTTTTAAATAAAGCTAGAAAATAGCTGAAAGAGATCAAATATTGTAAAACGACCCAATTAGAATCTGTTTTTGAGAAAGTTAAAACACCACTTGCACTCAAGTAAAACAATTTTCTCACCACATTGAAAGATAACGGTGATTCTTCCAATTATGTTCTTTTTATATATATATAAAATGGCATTTTTTTGCAGGAAAATACTCAGAACTATGTCGATTTAATATATATATTTCCTTCAAACCAATACTATGTAAGTACCTTTATCTAATATTTAGATGTATTGATATATGTACAAAAAAGTAAAATAATTTGCAAATCAAATGCCTTTTCATTTCACCTATGTCATTCTAAGTAATGTCTATATTAGTAATTAATGGCCTGGGGCACTTACTGCCACTCAGGTCTTTTTATTTTCAATAATAATATTTAAGTAAGGTACTCCTTTTCATAAACAAGTAAGCATCTTTATTTGGCTTAGCTACATGTACTATGAAATTCTGAAACATGAAGATTTGTCATATGTAGTGGAGAAGGTGGCAAGCTTTCAACAACAGCCTTTGAAGTGACAGTTATGAATTAATCGACGTGTCTGTTATTCAATCAGTCCATCTGAAAGCATTCAGTAATAAACATTTGCTGTCCCAGAAAACATCCCTGCATTTTGATTTTTAAATGCCCCTACATTCAACATTGTGGATACCTATTTCCAAAACTGAGGGAAAATGAGAAAAGAATGCATGTATTAAGTTAAGGCTGAAAGACATATAAAATACAGAAACTGCTTAGAAAACGTTTTGATAAACACTGGCCATCGGTAGCTAATCCAGATTCCTGCCTCATGTGCATCGGATATGTTTCATTTGCTTTAAATTTACACACCAGTTCCCTTGGGTGGAAGGCATCTTCTTGGCGAAAGACCAAAAGGCTCACAGTCCCTTCCATCTTGGTACTTCTCAACAGGGAAACAACTTCCTCTTGGGATTTGCCTGCTAAATCTACGCCATTTACCTAAAACAAATAAAATGTTTTCAGCTCCAATCCTATGCAAATGGCTAACAGAACAGACACACAATCTAGAACTGATCATGTCTGCTATGAAACATAATTCATTTCATGGTAAATTCTACATGATCTGGTAACCACCAGGTTGTTGTGGCTAATAAAGAAATGCAGACCAGGTATTTACAAGTGAGACAGGAAGTAGTAAATCTTTTAGTGCTCATCAATAAACCAAAAGCTACAGCCATCAGAACATTAACAAGTAACAAGTAATAAACAAATATATCTAAAATGTCAAGTTAACACAAAACTTCCTGGCTCTTAACTGATGTATCTTGATGGCCTTGTGTAGTATAGGGTTTCTTAAACCAAAATAAAAAGGCGTGGCTTTTAAAGCAGGTAGTAAAAACACACTAAAAAATATTTTTGTAAAAATATTCTAACTTTAAGTGAAATTTTACCAAAAATTATGAAGATAACCTTTTTATCCCTAAAAGGTAAATCTTAAAGAAGAATCTCGACAAACTAATCATAATATTTTTGGAGGAATAACAACATTTCACCTCAATATTTTTCAAGGGTTTAAGAGAATTCTACCAGGAAAAAAAAAAAAAGAATTTGAAACAACCCGTTCCTGGGAAATCTCATCATTTTTATCTTTTAGGAAGTAAAATAACGTTATCAGAAAGCACTATATATTTAACAGAAATGAGTATGGAAGTTCCTTTTAAAAGTATTTCATATTATTTTTCTTTAGACAAAAATAACATTTTGTCCAAAGCAATTAAGTATATTACTTACATTGTAATATCAAAATCTTCCTGTAGTTAGAATATGTTTTAGAACCTATCTCCCCTCTGCTAAAAACCATTGTATATAGCTCAATGTTCTACTACTATTAAGGGATTGCAAGAAATAAATAAGTAATAATGAGGTCAAAGGAAGCAAAAAATTTCTAAGTAACAAAAAAAAGTAACTTGATTTTTTTTTTTTTAATGTATGCTTACAGATATCTAGGTACTCAGAAAAGGTACCACGGAATTGTAGCTCCAACTAAAGATACTAGACAGTCAGATTTAAAACATGTAAAAATGTAGTTTCAGTTTTAAGAGAAAGCTGATAACTATAGAAAATAAAGGCTGACTCTGAAAAAATATAGGCTGCAGGCCTTTCTTATTGCTCAAAAAGAAAAATGAAAGTCTTTAGAAGTCTTTAAAAGTGTTAAAAGTAAAGCAACTATGTGATGAAACAGAGACACAAAAATAAAGTGGTTACCTTCAGAAAAAAAGGTGGGAAGGGAGGATGCAGGGAGAGAAGGAGGTCTGGGACAAAAGGGCGAGGCAAAGATTCAAGTCCCACCTGAGACTATTACCAAGTAAAACAAGCTACAACTACACACTTGGAATAATATTACAGTTGACCCTTGGAAAACAAGAGACTCATCCAGTCCCACTTACATACACAGACATTTTTTCAATCAATATGTGCAGTACTGAAAATGGATTTTCTCTCCCTTAACAATTTTCCTAAGGACATTTTCTTTTGTCTAGCTTACCTTATTGTAAGAATACAGTATATAACACACATAACATACAAAATATATGTTTGTTGACTATGTTATCAGTAAGGCTTCTGATCAACAGTAAATTATTAGTAGGTAAGTTTTGGAGGAGCCAAAAGTACTACTGGGATTTTTTACTGCAAGACACCAGGGGTTAAGGGATATTGGTGTCAGTGCACCTAACTTCCACACTGCTCAAGGGTCAGTTGCTCAATTTCACCCCAAAGACCAGTGACCCTTTCTAGAAGCAACACCTTAAATATAATTTGTACTCAAATTTTCTTTTCAGTCAGCTTCCGTTTGTGGCCCTTTAAAAAATGGTGTCACATGAACAAGACAAAAAGGAAAGGAGTAAGATTTAAGGCATCTTGGCCCAAAATGTGTATGTGGAAAAAAATCCGGAAGTTATTCTTTTGCTCCATTACTTTTCAAGAAATCTTTAAGAGAGCTCAATCTGGAGAGTTCAAAAGGTAATATAAAAATGTACATTAACAATAGAATTTGAATACTAGCTAGTAATTAGGAAATACTATCTGCTAAGAAGACAGACTGTTTTCTGAAGAAAACATTAAGAAAAATGGCTAATAAAGTATATATTTTGTCAGTATTTCTCCCGATTCCATATGCACCAACATTCACACAAATAGAAATTCTGTACGTTTATGTATGTCAAAGACAGAGTCGAAGACCAATGAACTGAAACTCATGAGGTACAGAAATTTTGAAAAACTGTTTCTCTTTTCTAACATTTGATTTTTATGTCTCAGTTCATTTCCCATGCTGACATTTAAAAATTTCCTTGTTCCTCTCAGCAAAACATATTGTTTTTACTTACTTCATTTGTCTTAGTTTTGATTACAAAGTAGGTAACATTTCTAGATTGCCAGACAAAAAGTTAAAGCCATCCAGAAATATAACATAACAGACACTGCACTTACATAATGACAAAATTATGTTATGTCATAAACCAAATGTCTGAGAAACTAAAAATTTGAGTAAACTAAATAAAAAGATATTTCTCATCAGAGAACATGGAAAAATGTATAGAGTAAAGCAGAAATACATTGTTTTAAGATTCATACTGCTGCTAAAATATATGATTTAGTTTCATATTTTATAAAAATATTTAAAAGAATAACTTTCCAAGAACTATGAAACTTTTGACTTAGAGAAGTCGCTCACCTCTATAAGTCGATCTCCTGCCTTAAGTCGGCCATCCTGGATGGCAGCTCCTCTGGGAAGGATGTTTTTCACATAAATTGGAGCTGAGCCACCTATTGTTACATCTCTGGAAGTGATGCTGAATCCCAAACCTTCTGTACCTAAATATATAGCAGGGAGAAAAATAATAAAATGAGCTACCTTGAATTCTATGGGTGTATCATACACAAAAGATTTGTTGTTACTCTCTGCATCAATTTGACATTTTGTAACTTTCACGTGGCCTACATTTCTTTTAATTCTCTAAAAGTTGTAATAGATTTTCAAAATAGACAATTCTTAAAGGTTTAAATGGTTCAAATATCAAAATTCATTAAATGGGAAACTACCCAAAGACAGATGAAAGGTAACATGCAAATATGCAAATATACAAATATTCTTGCTAAAGTTTTTAAATGCCTATGTCTTTGATTATGAAAATAAACAATTCTCTATGACAAAAACAAAAACACTTCTAACCCACAGTACATCAAACAGAAAGTATTATTGTGTAATAATGGTATCTAGATTTGACAGGTAGGCTTTGGAGCAAGGGAAGAGAAATGTTCAGGGGGTGAAAAATAGAGAAATTTTTCTAGATAGAGATAACAGAATCTCCCCAAAATGTAATAAGTCACAGCAATTCACTGACAGGATGAACCATATTATTTTTGCCTAGTTCTCTTCTAATTCATCTAAATCTGACTATGTATATTTCTCCAAAAAAAAAAAAAGGCAAATTACCTAGAGAAGAACCCATCACAGATCACAGCTACCAAGTCTGAGAATCATCATATTTAAAGGTACTGAAATTAACGAGGCATTTATAAATGATTGTGCTAGTTTATATAATTTAAATTCTAAATTCTTTGGCAGCTTTCTTGACAGGCACTCTCATACACTCAATACAGTGCAGAAAAAAGGTCACTAGAACCAACATGTAATAAGCCAAAATGAACCAAGAAAATATGTGAAGATAATGAAAAATTTCTAATGAATCATGGAATTTTCTATAACTCTTCTAATAACTAGAGCTTTAAAAAGTTACTTAAGATGTTAGGTTCCATTTCAGATAAAATGGTCTTAGGACAAATGCTTGATATTATGAGATAAATAAAGAGATATGTAAAGATAAAAAATCTATAAAAGACTACATTAATGCAGCACTCAGTACAAAATTATAGGCTCGAGTATAAAGCTTAGGAAACGAATATGGGCAAAGAAACTTGAATTAAAAAGTGAGTTAAAGAAGAAACAAAGTAGAAATGAAGAAAACATTCAATAATTATACCTATAACAAAACCTATTATAAATAATCTCAAGTTCAAACAAAACATTCATTGCCTGAAAGTCTAAAATCACTCTAATGTGCCTGGACTGTTCATTTCTTAAGTCTTCTGTGTGAAGACTTGAATGGCATATTTTCTATATAAAATTTTCCTAATTATTCTGCTGGGACTCTTCCATATGTCTGTGCTTTCATGAAACTCTAATGACTTGCAATAACATTTCTTAAGAATGAATTTTAATTATTCTCTTTTTGCAATATTAATTTGTATGAACTACAAAGACTGTTATATGAACTTTCATACTATTAAAATATCAGCAATAACCCCTAAATCTGTAAGCTAAAAGTTCAGGCAATGACCTTCAAAAGAAAGATAAATAGATATCAATTTTCATTTAGCAAAGCCAATCAAATATTTTGCACTGACTGAAACAGATTACTGACCTTCTTCTCTGACTTTATTAAGAAGCTAATTTCTGCAAAAAGAGCAGGGTATTGGAGAATGCTAAAATGGCAATAAATATTAAGAAATCATAATTACAGAAAGAAGTACATAGGAGCTACTGTGTTTTGTGATGTTATATGACATAGCTCCAAAATTATGTCTAAGAATTATTATAATGAAGGCTTCTCTTTTTAAGTACTTAGCCTTGACCTCAGTTTATAAGGAGCTTCTGTCAAAGCATGTCGGTTCACTTTGAACTCAATTTAAAGTTTAACATTGTCATACACTATGTTTTTGATGTACTTCATTAAAAATATTAAATGTAACATAATTAGTAAAACTATTATCTGTTAACTACAATGAAAGCTTGTTCAAGTCTCATTCAATCATTATTAAAATAGCTGTATTTAGTACTAATCAAAGACAATCAGCATTCTTTACTCTTATATATAGTAAACAATTATTTTTATTCAAAGTATTTGTAAATATTATCAGGAAAGCACAGACAGTTTCTGCCTTTTGTCAAACATTCTCACAGTCAATAAATTAAAATCAAGATAGATCTATGAGGCTCTATATCATTGAGATTACTCAAGATCAGAAAAAATGTTTAAAACAAATCATTGTTTCTCATTCTTACACTGATTGAGCACAGTCTTACTCAATTAGCTTATGTGAAATGTAATCATAGCTTTTAAAATGCTATTAAAATAAAATTTATTTTGTTTTCAACAAATGATTCTTTTAATGGCAAATAAAATTTTACTTCATTTAAAGTTTATGTTGTATCACAAGTTGCTAAAATATAATAAATGTGCCAAAACTGTAATAAACTAAATAAATATGCCTGTATCATACAAAAGGGCAAAGATATTTGAGAACTAATATCTTTATAGCAATGGCCAAGTAAAATATTTTTCCTTTGTTGAGAGAGCCCATACTTTATACACTCTATTTGTGATTCTTGATATGTTTTTGTTGAAAACTAGGGTCTGAGTAGAGAAAAAGGAAGAAAAGAGATCTGATATTTCTGTCATTTAGGAATTAACAGAGCTAAAAGGGATTTATGCTGATATGACTCTGTATTTGTAATGGGTTTCAAAAGCAGAGAAAAGTTGTCAATTCCTGATCATATCAACCAAGTATTTGGAGCTTAAAAGCAAAAAACCAAAAATAAATTTGTGGTTCACATAAAGTTCAATGAAAGAATATGATTCAGAAATGAAATAGGAATCTCAGAGTTTACAAGCTTGTACAAGCTTGTAAACTTAAATGAGAAGAAAATGGTCTAAATGTCAGGATATGGAAAATGTTCTTTCTAGTAAGAAGTTGCTGCCAACGGCAGCCATGTGACTTGAGGAAATCTCTCAACGTCTTCTTGGATTCATTTCCATCTAACTATAGGAACTGGTTGAGCTCTTAAAGAAAAATATTCTTATCATAACACCATTTTGAAAGACACTATTTATAAATATATCAAAATGATCAGCTAAAATAGATGATTAATAGCAAAATGTATCTCAGTGCCTGGAGAAGACAGCAGCCAGAAATCAGAAAGTCAAGTAGAGTACCTGCTCTGAGTCCTGGGGGAGGCCAAAATGAAAGACTATGTTTCCTGTACACAAGGATCCATGGTATGAAAGAAGAGATACTTAAGAAAATAAGTTGATACAAAGTGTGTGTAATAAAGAATTAGCAAGGCCCGTTATAATCACTCTTGTCACCTTAAGAAAGAGAAACCATGGAATATTCTGGAACAATGGCCTAGCTGCTCCACATTCCACCGCTAGCCACAGACAGTATCAAAGGAATCAATCACTTCCCATCACCAAAATGATAGGTTGAAATGGATGATGTCTAAAGCCCTCTTTGAGGGCTGTATCTGAACATGAAGTAGGGCTATCAAAATAGTCAAATCCTCACTACTGTTTTGGATTTGAATGTAACATCCTGAAACCATTTTCCTTTGTTGTTAAACATTTTACTATAGTAGTAACTGCTATCTTCATCATATGAACTTATTTTTTAAAGCCTTATTCTCTGAATATTTTAATTTTTATATAGCAAAATGAATCTTAAAAGCATAAAAAATACATTTTAAGTACTTTTAAAAAAATACGTCATTACATCATTTATTTCACACAGTGAGATGAAATGTAGGGTGCTTTGGGTTAGTTGGTTGACTATTAAAATAAATTGCATCAAATAAGAACAAGATAGGTCATACCTTTCTTAAGCTGGATATTAAGCCTCTTGCCTATTTTTTTGGTATTATAACCACTGGTTACATTTGTACTAAATGAATTTTGTGGGGCTGGTGCTGACGGCGGTTTTCCGGTGGGCTGTGTGCTCTGAGGTAGTCGTGGGTGAGCATCGATCTGCTCGGCCGGGTGGGGCAGTCTGGGCACTCTCTGCAGTGCCTGGAGCCCTGCACTGTTCACGCTCCTGTTATCAATATACTGGCTGTCAGGGCTAAAGCGGCTTGAATAGTAATTGTTCTTCTCACTTTGGGAGAGTTGTTCATACTGCTCTTTATTTGCTGCAGGAACCACATGGAACCAAATGATGGGTGTACGCATGGCTTGGCGAAACATATGTTGTGCTCTGGGTTTGAGAAAGAATGGAAAATTAGCAAATTAAGACTGGCAGACTATGAGATATTATGAGCTTAATTAAGTATACTAATTAAGCAACGGGAACTGACAGACTTTGTTGAAAATGAAAAACAAAATTCTCATATCCCATTTACCAATCAACTTTGCAAGCTCTATATAAGAGCATAGCTGTTTCTCCAAATATAAATTTCTCACTCTCTACATATAAATGACAAAATTTTCACAACTATAGGTGAAATACCATGCTCTCAACTGTAAACCATTAAATAGTTTTAAGCACAACACAGGTATTAGTTTCAATACTAATAGAAATTAAATACAACTTGTTCACTACAACATTATCCAATACCACTTTTAAAAATTATAAAATATTTCCTTACAAGTGGACCATCTGAGTTTTCAAAGAAATAAATATACTTATAAATATACTTAGAAAACAACAGAAAGCACCTACTCATCATTTACCAGCAAAATTAATTCGTCTGTCTGTGCAAAAATCCCAAGAACACCCATGTGCCCTTGACGACTGAAAATGTGATGGGTTGTTGGCCCACTGCTAGTCCACGACCAGCCTGAGAAGTTCCGCCTCATGCTGGTTTCCTAGTCCTTATGATTTCTGCTCACTCTTGCTTTATTTTATAAGATCCGAACAACTTTTAGCTTTTTAATTGAGTAAGGACCTGAATCAAGGTAAAGAAAACGTGAGCAGACCACAGCATTGTGGTTCAAAGGAGCTTTGCGTGATTTGTACTGAGAGATATCATGTGCAACAAAGTTGGAAATGTGAGTTAAAGTATAACACAAACCAGCACCCTGGTGAAATTTCCAAAAGGTGAGGAAGTAGCAAAATCGTAAAGCCTAAACTGGGCCCATAAAATTTTAAGACATGCTCTACCAGTCAGAGGTCAATTTGAAATATAGTCTAATGGTAGTAATTACATGGAGTTTGATTAAATATTTAAAGGCTAAATAATGGCAGAAAACACTCCTCTTCAGTATAAAGATAGAGATCACAGACGTGTTGTGGGAAGCATTTCAACTGACTGCACTCTATCGAGCCGAAAGCATGGAAGCACAGCAGTGCAACCAGCACACACTTACTGTTCAAATCTTCTGTTTCGAAGGTCGCCATCATTAATCCTGACAATGCAATCATTCTCATGAAAAAGGTTTTCTTGTTCAGCTTTACCACCTTTCTCCAATCGTTTTACTAATAACCCCAGGGTTCTGGAACATTAAGAATGCAAATCATTACACATGTACTATTTCCACCACACGCAATGCCCTACTGCTTTAACACTGGTATTACATTTACGAAGACTTCCTAATAAAGGGGTACATTAAGTTGCTATTTATACATTTTAAAATAACACCACATAAAAATCAAAACAGTTAAAAATGATGTGTAGAAATGGATCCTTTCAAAAAATAGAAGAAATTGTTTCTGGCTTGTCAGTATTCTGTTTCTGAAACAAACTGTATACTTCTCTCTATGCTTAAAACTGCTTCAAACAGAGCTCGCCTGGCGGTTCAGTGGATATCACAGTGCGGAGCATGGATGAGCATGGATGAGTATTTATGAATAGCTCTGGCAGTTTTGTTTTCAGCCAGCTGGTACACTGCTATTGGCAAGCCCCATCTTTTCATGAAAGTCAAGGTAAGGAGGAAAGGCTACTTCAGTGCATTGTACATTTGAGAAGCAAAATAGGAAAGACTTCGAAAATGGAAGTGTCCATTCTTGGCATGTGAATTTGATAGTGACAAATATTCTAAATTTCAAAACTTGTTAGATCTCCCCAAAGTAAGTAACTTGTTGCCATTATTCCCATTTGAAGAAAAATAGGAGAAAATCAGTGACAGGTTCAAATAATGCCAGTCACCATCCATCTCTTCAATGTACTCAAATTCAGGTTGAAAGAAAAGCCTGAATGAACTTTTAGAGATCAACAGGGAGGAGAAAAAGTAAAAATTACTTGTGTACTTGGTCTAGAACACTATTCGACTGACAGGAAGGATACTCTACACCCCCCGGGACAAATAGCAAACACTCTATATGATCATAGTATAAGGAATAGGAATCTTTACCTAGTTCTAGTGCTGTGATTTAGTTAATGGTTGATATAAGTTCTATATCATAATGTTAAAACTTTTATAAACTTATTTTTGACCTGTCCATAGTTTGCATTTTCTTTCATAATCCTAATATTTTCAGGAAAAAAAAAATCTATATAGATAGTATAATTTAGAATCTTGAATAAAGTTGAAGATACAATAATTTCTAATGGCCTATTTATATTTTCCAATAGCATACAATTTGCAGTACCATATATATGCTTTCCAGTAAACAGACACCCAAATAGTTTCTTCTTTGACAGTAATTGTTATCTGTTCTGTGGCCATTTACCTAACTCTCCTGTTACTATTACTGACAGACACACCTTATCTCTACCATTGTATTGTAAGCTCCTGGAAGATAGAGAAGATGGGATTCAGCAATACATGCTCAAGCACTTAGCTAGTAGTAAGGTCTTGATAAATGACAACTGAATGAATGGATGATTGAGTTTAGCTGAGGCAAACAAGTCTCATATTTCAAATAAGCTTTTTGCAAAATAGAATACAAGTGAAATGCAATTTAGATTCAGATCCTTTTTTTCATAAAGGTGTCATCTATGCCAAATATATGATTGAACTGAAATAAATTGAATTGAGGCAAAGGTCCTTTTTCACTTGTTATTCTGCAGTTTAATCTTGTTTCTTTCATGAATATTTATAGAGTCATCGTTTAACTTCATTCTAATTTTTATTATTAAATATAGCAGAGAGACATTGCGTTTTACTGGGGTCAAGTCTAGCAGCTTGCAAGAATAATAAGAGGAGATAATATTTAAATTGCCTTTTGTAATTTTACCATTTGAGGATTAGCATCTACTAGTGTAAGAGTCGAAAAATCTTAGTGACTGAAGAAAACAATACTATGTAATTTTTAGTTACTTACCACCATATATTTGAACTAATAAATATAAACACTCTATGAGCTCAAAGGTAAGAATAAAGTATACTGAGGTAGCTGTATGAGCAACTTAACTGTCTTAGTTTATATTTGGAAGGAAGAGAATCCATAATATGCCACACCAATAATTAAATTATTGTTAAAATGTCATTATGACCACGATCTATCGCCCTATGCTTCCCCACTGTTTAAGTTTGTTTCTATGTGCGATTGAACAAAGTATTCTAGAAGAGAAATTAAATTATTAAGATATATTTATGACTGTTGAATGGGACAAAATAATTTGAGAAGTCAAATTAAATCGCAGTTATTGATAATACTGGAACAAGTAAAAGACATTGGGCCACTTTACTATCAAAGCATCCATGTAAAAGAACAGCTTAAAGGAAAAGATGACTCAGCCATCCACAGGCAGTCATAACATAACCACACACGTGGTGCTTCTACTGGGTGAGGGCACTTTTTAAAAGTGCAAGCATTCAGTACTTGCAATAAAAGTACATCCTATCGAAAGTCACTCAGTTCCTTAGTTTTTAATCAATGAAATTATGAGTGATTACTCAACATATTTACGACATTTCTGTACCCTAAAGGGAGTAATAATTATTATATTTTTACATATTCTGAAGTATTTTGTGTATTCTAAAATAGCCCACAGAATATTTTTAGAGAACTATATAGAGTATGTTTAATAGAAATTAGCAGTTAACTAATACTGATAATTTAAATTTACAAATTTATCCCTGATAGATCCTTTCAGTATTTATGACAGTTTAAAATAATATAACTTGGACATCTGTCATTTAATTCTACAAGTGGCATCAATATTTTTCAGATGAATAAGTCTATGGATTTATATTCATCTAGATAATCATTTTTCTTTTTAAATTTACTTTTTATTCTAGGAATCAGTCTAGAATGATAATCCAAAGTGAGAAAGCATGACGTGCTTCATTTATTGAATGGCTTGTCTTTCTGAATAAGCCCTCGTATAGGGCCAAATGCATCAGTAATCCTAACATATAGTAAAAATGTTACAAATCGTTAAGTAAACTAGCACACTCTACAGAAAACATACAGAGGTTTATTAGATAAGGCTTTAGAACTCAGCATTGTTAAAATAGTAGAAAAAATCTCAGAATCCTGCTTCTCAGCACTAGAGACAAGAGAACTGATGGGTGGCGGGAGGAGGGAGGAACAGAAGGGGAAGAATTTCACTCTTGAGTGACACAGCAAGTGATCAGGGAATCAAAGGAACAGACTGAATTAAGGAGAAGTTAGTAGCCTGCTGATTTCTAAGTACTTGACCACACTATTAGAATCATTCTCTCAAAAAGAATGGATTAATTTAAAAGTAAAGTGGTACAATCTGCAAAATTATCTCATTTGCTTCACTAGGTGAAAATGATTACAAAAGGAATGGGAATGAACTATCAAAAAACTTCACAAGAAAATTGAACTGACAGCATAACAACCAGACTGAGAATGAAAAGTACCCTCTGAAGGAAAATCAAAGGAAAGTAATAAGAGATCTTTCGTCTTCCTAAAAAATGTGTGTGTAAGCAAATATATTTCCATATCTCCCTCTTTCAATTAAAAAGCATCTCAAATAGTGTAATTAAAAAAATTTAGGTATATATTGTGCCAATTCAACCAGCAACTAGAATCTGTTCTTTAAAGAATTAACTATCTATAGTATTGTGGTTCCTGTAACACTTTTAGTAGAGAAAATAACCAAAGGTAAAAAACTTCAGAACATTTTGGCACGTCAATGTGCTGGAACAGAGAATAGTTGTTCTTCTTGGCAATGAGTACCCGAATTCCTTTTCAGGGGCAACCATTTTCCATCAGAAGAAGAAACCACTTTGCGAAAAATAAAAGATGGGGGAAAAGGAAAAGAAGAGCTAAGTTGAGTGAATTCTGCTTGGGGGAGCAGTCCAGGGGCAGAACCAGCCACCCAGAAACACTGTGCTGACAGACCTAGGAGAAGAGGCTTGGAGCACTGATTAACGTGGCACAGCAGCTCCGTGACGATGCATCTGTAGGGTTTCGGGGTGTGCTAAACATAATCTCCTTGACCGCCTGTGTGAATCTAATGAAAACTCTATGTGACACATATGCTTTTTGAGCAAATGGATTTTTTCTTCTCATAAATCTGAAACATCCCCAAACATACTCCTCTTCCAGTTTCCTATAACTTTTGCAAAATTGGGGAGAAAACAGTATATCCACTTATGTACAAATCTCAATTCTGAATAATTTTCCTAAAAAAAAAAAAATGCAAATACACATATTCTTTTAAGCTCTTCCTCATGGCTTTTGAATAATGTTTCTTACAAATAGATAGATAGATACATACATACCAAAATAGGAAAAGTAGTCTATAGTCCAGAAAGTAAGTCATCGAAATACTGTATCTTCATACGCGATTTTGGATGCATAATTAGAAATTTAACTGCTTATATTATATTAAGGATTACACCACTACATTTTTACAAGGTTCATTAGCCTAATTATACACTTAATTAAAACAAACTCAGTCACACATGTTAATATGTTCAATTCCAAGTAAAAATTAAAACCAATGATAAAACTGAAAATAAGTAACGAATGTTTTATTGACATCTAAATTGGCTGAGCAAGTCTGAATTTTGCTTTGGTAATGCAAATTCCCACAACTGCCACCCAGCTGTATGGAAATGATCATAATTCATCTTAATAAAAGCTGACATAGTATAAACACCACAAGTGTACTAAAGTCAGAGTAGGAACGGGGAGAATGGCTCCCATCAACCGGACCCTTTCAATTCACTGATTACTGAACCTGAGGGGCTGGCAGTAACCTACATTTGATCCTCGAGAACCACAGCCACCATCTTGGTGGACACAAACAGAAAAAAATTTAAAGGAATTCCAAGTTAAAGATCCTGATTTTTTAAAAATCTCTAATGGATGAGATGAAGTAGACCAAAAATAAAGTTAAATAAAAGTAGACAATTCTTTCCAATTAGAGGAGAAATGACAGGCATCATATTGCTACATTTAAAAGAGCAAGATTTATCTAAATGTAAAAGATGACTTTGGAAAACAAATTCACTTACTATGGTTCTTTATTGGAACTAACAAGTCTGCAGCTGAGAACGTACAATTGAAACTTTCTGATAAAAGGCAACAGATTCAGTAAATAAAGTTAAATTGTTTTTTTCTAAAGTAATTAAATTAAAATTGAATGCTCAGTTCAAGAGCATACTTTTTCTTTTAAAAGTAATATTCAACTTTAAAACTCTATAGTAAACTGAAATATACAAACCTCAAATAAAGCTTTTCTTAACAGCTGAGCTATACCATGAAATTCAAATTGGCTACATTCTTCATTAACATATGTGTCCAACTAACTAAACAAGTGTGTACTGGGATTCTCAAATTTATGGTATAACAGTAAAATCTCATTTCAGATTCATGATAGAAGAGAAAAAAATATTATTTTCTATTATATACACTAATTAGCACCTGCCTAGACAACCAGACCACCAAGCAATTCGGTGGGGCTTTTAAGGCACATACAGGAAGACAACAGAAAGATAAAATATCATTCTTATCAGCTACCACCAAGTACCACACTAAATATATTTTACAATTATATGTATTTTCTTCTTTAAACTATACGAAACTGTAGGAGTGTCTCATCCCTCAGATATGAAGACTGAGGATAAGTGAAGCTAACTTGCCCAGGCCACACTTACTAAAAAGACAGAGCCAGGTTCTGTCTAAAGGAACCTCTGGCCTCAAAACTTGGACTGTCCCTCACAGCCCTTTGACAGGACCATGAGGACAGCATCTGGTCAAGTTAGCCACTGGCTAAGTAATACATTTCTAACCAGAAATTCTGAAAAGAAAGTGAACATTTTGGTTTTTATGTGTTATATAGACACTAAAAAGTAATAAAATATAGGTTAAGTGAGCTAAGAGTTATAACTAAATAATTATAATCGTGCTATTCTTAGGAGGAACCAGGCTCAAATTTTGAGTAAATAATTAAGTAGATGAGGATGGATTTCTCGAGACCTTCCAAGGATATTTATTAACTACTTTTGTAGGAAGAATAGTTAAAACCTTTATAAAAACTTTAGTTTTTATTTGAGAGGAAAATTATTCAATATGTGTATCAATGATGCAAAAAACAAACATTTATATTTCAATCATTTTCTATATTAATTTGACCACAGGAAAATATATTTTCCAATAGGGTCTCTTCTATTTTAAATCAAACCTTGAACTTTCTAAAATATTCTTTAAGGTATGAGATATTTTTTCAGCTTAGATGGTAGAATTTATGGGCAGTAATGTAAGAAAGTAAGTCAAGGGAGAAAAGTCATGAAAAATCAATTTAACACAGAAATTTAAAAAGCTTGGTGTTGACCTTTCACCTAATACTCAAAATATTAAAATGAGATAAATGGTTTAAAAAAATCATTTGGGATAAAAATCTAAATTAATCAGACAAATCAAATAATGTACACTTGTAAAAAGTAAGTTGAGAAGTAATTAACATTAACAAGTAAAACATTTCACCAGCAAAAGCCGGTAAGTAGTGGAAACTAGAAACACACAAACACACACGTCTCTCTTACCAAGGGCTATTTTCTTATTAAAAGACTTTAGATTTTTCTTTAAGTCGCATGACTGGCAATCAGATATAGGAAGAAGAGTTATGTGAGTACATATTACTAATCAGAGGATGTTAAATAAAGTTGTTTTTTCTATTTCCTTTCCTCCTGGGAATTTCTTAGAGTTTGGGGTATGTATTGATAGACAATAATATACAGTTACAATAAAGAGGCTTTCTTATCATCTAGTAAGTGGAAATAAAATTTTGGACTCTTGGCCCCACCACCAAATAATATGAATAGAAAACATAAGAAAAGAAATTTCAGATATGAAAATTCTAGACTGTAAACTCCATGATGGCAAGCATTTTTATTTGTTTGGTTCTCTAAAGCAAATTACAGCTCATGAGCCAAAATTCAGCCTGCCAAAGTTTTTGTAAATAAAGCTTTATTGGAACACAGCCACATTCATTTGGTTATAATGTCTAAGGTTGCTTTTGTGCTACAATAACAGAATTTAATACTTGCAATAGAAACTCAGTGGCCCACACTGGCAAAAATAATGGCTATCTGACCCTTTACAGAGAGCTTGCCAATCCTTTATACAGAGTACGCCTAGACCAAGAATGGTGCCTGGTAGAGTCTAGATCTTTTTAAAATGTGCTTAATAAAATAAACCCAAACATATAACAACTCTGTGCATGAGAAAATTTACTGTGAAAGAAAATTCACTGTGAAAGAAAATTCCAAGGGCTCCAGGTTTAAGTAGAAGCAAAGCGTATATAAATGGTAAACGTCACTACAGAAAAGACCTCGTGAGGATGACTGCACTTTATTAAGAATGACAGGCTTTAGCCATACTTATTTCCATAGGGAAAAGGTTTAGAATATCTACTATAAGTTAGACTGTGGAGTCCAAGCAGAAGAATAATAGTGACTTAAAAAGTAATGCAGCCATATTTCAAGAAGAACTTCAGTAATTTCTCCATTATGTACTGAATGCAGTCTCATGGCCATTCATAAAGTGATTTCTAACAATCTCCAGTGCCATCTTCCAACACATAACACATTCTGCTTCAAATCAATGACTCATTACTTCTAACCAGTCATGTTCATTTTTATGTAGCATCTTCCTTTCATATATCCTCTTCCTGGAAAGAATACCCTTCCAGAATGTCACTAGCATAATTCCTGTATTTCCTTCCAAGAAGAGATCAAGTTCCATTGCTTCACTAAGGGTTTGTATAGTATCCAATATTCAATAGTCCTACTTCCTCTAAATCTCTGTGGCACAGATGCATAGAGTTCTGACATACAGCATGGCTCTTTTCATATACATATTTCTCAATTTGACTTTAATTCTCTTAAAACTAAACATAAAATCTTATAATTTCATAAGCCTAACCGCTATTTCTGTATATGACTTTATATCTTCCTTTTTAAATACTTAACATTATATCAAAATCATATTCCTATGTGATTAGAAAGCCTCAGGAAAATGCATTAACAGCTATAAAGCCAGGATATGACCTTCTTTTATTTCTAATATAATAATGCCATAGCTAATATGGATAGTCACAGGTTCATTCATTCCTTTACTGAGCAATACCTATGAGCCAAGTTATAGAAATATAAAAAAATATAAAAAACATGGTTTTTCTGCCATAGGAAATGACAATTATTTACTTACTGAAAGTAGTAACATCTGTGATTTAAATAAGGAAGTTATGTTTGACATTTAAATCAGGAGGAAAAGAAATTATATGTGTGAAGTGAAAACTGATTTCAAGGTAATAAAACTGTGAATAAGGAGTTTTAGATGGAAAACGGTTCGTTATTTTTAAATAACATACAAGATTATGACTAAAAAGAAACAGCATCGGGGGGAATATAATGCTGTCTTTTCTATGTATCTATTTGTTTCCATTTCTAGGGATTTGAGACAGTGGTTAGGGAATGAGCAACCACATGCCAATTGTCACTGACATCCCATTCAAGGAACAACATCCAACCTAGTCTAGAAAGCAGCCTCTTTATGTAGGTCCAGCAAGATCTTTATTTTAATAAACTTCATTATACCTCAGGCCATAATTATAGCTAAGTAGCTTTAAAATTTTTTCTAACACTGACTTCACATTTTTCTTACTTTCCTGAATTATATTTGACATTCAAGATGTTCTGCATTGTGTTGCTTCAGTTTTCGATATGTAATCCCAATTCTGCATTGTTCCTTAGACTTTGAGACTTTGAAAGCTAAATAAGAAAGTAACATTAATATACATGTGTCACTTTTATAAAATTATAGCTACAGCTCCAAGATAGTGCAGGTTCAGTTCTAGACCACTGTAATGAAGAGAATATCACAATACAGAGTAAGCCACTAAAATTTTTTGCTTTCCCAGTACACACAAAAGTTATGTTTATACTGTACTGTGTAGTCTATTGAGTGTGTGATAGCATTGTCTTAAAAATCAATGTGCATGCCTTAATTAAATACACTTTATTGCTAAAAAATGCTAACATTCATCTGAGCCTTCAACAAGTCATAATCTTTTTGCCAGGGGAGAGTTTTATCTTCAATTTGTAAAAAATAGTATCGGCAAAATTCACTAAAGCAAAGTGCAATAAAACAAGGAACAGTAAGTCCTCACTTAACATCATCAATAAATTCTTAGAACTGCAATGAAATGACATACAATGAAATCAATTTTACCACAGGCCAATTGATATAAACAAGTTTAGTTCCTACTGCATCTCATTGACATTATAACAAAAACAGCATTGAACAAAACGAGGTTATCCGAGGACCTGCTGTATGCCTGTAAGTATTCGGTAAGTGTTATTCAATTATTTATATCTCCAAAATTGGGAAGGCCCAAGAATGACTGGAATTTTGTACAAGAGAAGTTATTTTTGGAAACTTCAACTTATATCTCATGAAGGTATATTTTCGTATTCCCACTAAATACATATTCAATTTTGTCAGGAGTTCTACTTAATTTCTTCCTTTCTGCTACACTGAATTGCTTAATTTGCTCTTGCCACCACCATGGAGCTGATGTGGTTCCCCTTATAAGCTATCATCACATTTAAAATCATCTTCCCCCACAAGCCAGCTTTAGTTACCTAATTCAGATAGCACTTCCTCTATCAGCTCACAGAGTAGCTCTTATATGTTAACATTTATCACATAATATAATTGTTTGCTTTCTTGGCTATCACTCCACCTTGACTGCAAAACTCTGGAGAAAGACTGTGTCCTGTTCACTTTTGTTTCCTAGCACCTGGCACAGAACTGATCACATGGCAAATGTTCGGGAAGATATCTAACTCAATGCGAAGAATCCACTTGGAAGCATTTCTAAGAAGAAGGGAGATGGGTGTTTCTCACTCTTGAACATTGGTATCTATGATTCTGAGCAGCCTGCCAACTTTTTCTCTCCCACTGTCAACCTGACTCTGAAGTACCTTTACTATCAAGTCCATGAAGAAGCTTAAAGATGCAACACAGGTGCTGGAATAAAACAAAACAAAATAGTTCCGCTTTCCACTATGAAAACTGGTGATGCCTATAAAGAGTTTATAAGGAATCTTAATCTCTTTGTCCCTTATATAGAAAGGCTTCAGGAGATTTTCTTCATTAAGTACCCAATCAAAAGGGATTAAAAATGACTCAGCCGGAAAATAACTTCTAGTTCTGCAAAGGGATATTGTCTATCTTAAATATGTTCTGTATATTGAAACTAAACACACCATGCTAACCAGTAACTGGTAGATTTTGTGAAATGCTTTCTACTGAATTAATCTACAGTAGGTTTATTTTTCTATATTATTCTCCTTTTACATTAGGCTTGTCATTAATTTATTTTGTCCTAATATCCTTTCACACTGAAGTAAGGAGTAATAAATGACAAAAACATGTTTGTCATTGAAATACTGGTTCAAAGCTGGGACATACACAATTGAATCTCATTTGTGATGGATTGTGTTTCACAGGCAGTTAAAGACACATTAATATTAAGAAGCTATAATCTATGCATTTTTTTATTTTTTCTTATGAAATAAATAGAAAAAGATATAACTTTTGAAGTTATTTTAAATTATATTTTTAAAGGAAATAAAGGAAAGAGCCATTCTGAAAACAACTAAGCTTGTTTAACTAAAAGTTATTCAAAGAAATTTCAATGTTTCTCCAGAGTTTAAAATTTAAAAAAGAAGGAGGAAAAAAGTGAAAGTAGTTACAACTCTGTGAATCTAACAGTACCCCAAATTCAAGGTGAATTTCATATTTTGTTAACACTAACATTCAAGCCTAAGTAAGAGTTCTAGGTAAATCAGCTTCAGCATCCAGACATTCCATAAAGTATGTACTCCACCAAAGAGATGAAGTCTGGACTCGTCACAGTTAGGAAGATACACCAGGAAGGTGGCATGATTGTTCAAACAACCAGTTAAAAAAAAAATAGTGATTTAACTGCATGCTTGGTAACTGATATTGCATGTCTTTTACAACTCATGATATGCTTATAATTCCTTGGCCAGAATTTAACCCATGTTCTAAGTTCTCAGTCACTGGTCTAAGGCAACTTTTCAGCTTCCCTTTCTCCCAGGGTAAAGAAAGGAGAGAGAGAGAGGAAGGGAGGGAGAGAGATTAGATTAGATAAATTAGATAGATGATAGATAGATAGACGGACAGATGATAACGATAAAAGAAAGAAGTTCAAAACAGGAAACCAATAGTTCGTAAATGTATTTCACAGGGCAATCATTAGATAGGCAAATATATGAGGCTGTGATTAAACTTCAACAAGGTAAACCTGCTTGGGTTAATAGTTTTGGGAAGGATGCGATGCACTTCACTTGTTGTCCGTGACAGAGGCCCATACCATTAGTTGAAAAATCAATTCATAATGTGTATTTGAATACATTTTTTAAAAACATAATAATTATTTCACAGAAAAAAAGCAGCAGAATAAAAGAAACTCATATAGCATTTTAAGTTCTTAAGGATATGTGGCCTATCAAGTAATGAAGTCATATTAACAAACAGTACAAAATTTTGACGTTTCAATGTGCAGAGATTAAAGGGAAGGAGCCACAAGCCACATGATAGGAAATAAATCATAACTTGTCTAACTTTTAAAAAATGTCAAACATAAACATAAAAATCTTATAAAATTAAAAAACTAATCATAAAAATTTAAAATGAGTCAATACCTATGTTATCCAGATAATTTTTAGTGGATAAATTTTTTGAGAAAATTGCTTTAAGCTCTCCCTTGACTTGGCAAATTCATCCAGAATTCTGACTCTAAAGTCCATCATCAATTTACAGCAAAGTAAAATGTCTGCACAGATGTGATGAACAATAAAATTATTAGGATAATTTAAATGCTCGATTTGTTCATCAGCCTAAGTGCTTTCTGTGATCGTGATGAATACGTATGAAGTGGCAGTTGCCCCAAATGAAAACATTTCCATTAAGCATATGCTAAATCAACACCACTCTACATCCAAGCGTAAATGAAGATAAAACACTCCACATTATGATTCAATTAAAAACCTCCAAGATACGTTACCTGCCGCCTCGAGCACTGAAAGGCACTACATGGATTCCCAGAGGCCCTCCATCGTTGGGGACGTGTACGAGCTTTACCATATCACTGTGAGACAATGATGAATGAGGGAGCATGAACATGGACTGTAAACAAACCAAATTGAAACAGAACAAAACGACAACAACAAAAAAAAAACAACACAGACACACAACAGACACCAAAAGTGAACAAAACAAAAATCCCACCAGCACACACTCGTGTACGTACACACTCTGAAATATAAGCATGGTGATGAAGGCAACATTAAACACTACATACCTGAACACTAGTCTGATGGCATGGAGGGAGAGCAATCGTCAGAGATAACTACATTAAAAATGACATAGAACCATTTCTCTTGGACCACACTCTTCTGTGTCACACAAGCACACATTTTGCAAGTCTAATCTCTAGACTTCCACTGAAAAATTTCCATCCCAATATATTCTTCAAGAACAATGACGATCAACTGAATAAAGGTGATTCAACTACAAAGCACTTTATAATTTACAAAGTGCTCGTCTACATATGTCTCATCCATAACCCAATAAGGTCAAAGTTTTGCTCCTGTAGGGGGCAGTGCAGATGTGACCCAACTGTCCTTACTCCCCACATTCGACTACAATCCAAAGTCATCATTTCTTAAATTGCTACAAGTGCAGGCTATGAAATTGCTTTCTCAAAGGGAACAGATATCCACTAAAAACCAAATTATGTTCAAAAAGTGTTTGTAATTGAACTTTAAAGTCATGAAGTTACATATATGAAGTAACATGAGGTTACTTCTATTACATGACTAAAGTACTTTATTATTAATACAATAAGCCCAAGTTTAATGAAAATTGATGTACTTTAAAGAATGTAAATTTTCTAAACCATTTAAATGAGATTTCACTCTTTATAGATGTCTGTGTGTTGCACAGAAAACTAAGCAATACTTATCTAACAATCAATATTTGGAAACAGCATTTTAATTAAATATCTAGTTTAAGCAACCTGGGCAACCATAAATAAATACTAATAAACTTAACAAAGGTCACAGAATAATTTTTATATAATGTAAAATGCCAATTCTTCAACTGTATTTCCTAAATAAAAACCTGGGGTTATCCTATATACTATGAATGTCCTGATCTGAAGAAAATTAAAGAGACAGAGAGATTAAACAAATAAAAAAAAAAAACTGAAAGTGTGCATAGATTTAATGACATATACAAATTAGGACAAAATAAAAAATTTCACCATACTAAAGTAACATTATTTAAATGGAATTTAAATTTTTTTATATTTTCATATTATTTTATAATTCTACTTTAGATATATTTAATACTACTTAAACATCTATTTAATGATTGGTTTGTCAACTAAGAATAGTATGGTTACTTTAATAATTTTTTTATTCTACATGCTTTCTAAAAGGAGCTATTACATAGTAAGTATTTAAATATATTTATATATCCAAACATAATCTGATTCTAGAGCCTAATCTCACTGAGGAAGTTTTTACAGCCTTCCTGAGAAAACTAAAAGAAGACAATTAAGAGTTCAAATGTTAATCTTGATCCTCTAACTTTTGCCCAAAATCAAAGAAAAAGTTCAGAATGACTACCCTCTCTGTTCTAAGCTACCAAGAGAAGTTCTAAAAACCTTTTCCATTTAAACATGCCAATTTTAAGATAATTGTACAGTTGTGATAACATAGGGAAGTTTTACTTTGTCCTTTTATACTTAAAATCACATTTAAGGTTCCTAACCAATGACCTCTAATTTTTCATGAAATATTTTGAGAGGTTCTATTTTCTCAAATCAAAATATATATACTAAAATGGCTAGTGCTTACATGATCCAACTAGTTTGTCAAGTAAAGTATGTCCACAATTTTTTTTTTAGCAAAGCTGAAGAACAAATGAATGATCAAAATACTGACAGAAAGCAATCTGAAAACAGTTACAGTGCTGTTAACATGACAAACATTTTCAATCAAATACTATTTTATATTATAATTTAATAGTATTTGCCAAGGCACAAAACTCAGAACGGGTACATGTGAATTTCCATGCTATTCTTTTTACATTAGATAATTAACTCAATAGATGAAAGATGCTCTCTGGACAAAAAAACCAATGCAAGGCATTGTTTTTAACTCAGCACGAACATTCCACACGCCACACGCTTTTGGAATACTTGCTGGTAGCAGTGATGACATATGTATATTACAAGTTTAATTAAAACCATCAGTAACTTACTCCAGAGAAAAGCTGGGTATGTTTTCCAAACCAGTGTCAGCATGTCCAACGGGTTCAACACGGCTGTTGTCTTCTTCTGTCCCATCCTCATCCTGGATGGCGCAAAACAAAGAGAAGTACACTTTGAGTTAGGTTTATTTCTATAATGTGAAAGAAAACCGGATAAAAGTGAAGTCTAATAGCCATTATGATCATGTTATAATTAAGTCTTTCATCTAGAGACGATGGCCTTTAATGATAAGATGGGTTTGTGTATATGAAAAGCTGCATTTTAAAACAATAATCTCCTGAGTTAGCATAATTCAGCAGGTGAACAAGATACCATGTGATAAAAAAAAAAATTAGAACTTCTACTTAATGTTAACATTCCTATTTTTACTTTACTTTTTGGTGTATGTTTTAGGAAGTAATTATAGGTTACTACAATGTTATATTAATAAATAAATGTGCATGACACAGAGGATGCATGTTTAAAATTTTTACTAAACAGTTGAGACCATTATAAATTTTAATGACTATGAAAATCTTCAAAGTCATATTTGTCAGTTCCTCAGTTCCACTAACACAACTTGTCAAAATGAGTATGCAGTAAGTACAATCCTTGACTCAAATCCTTCATCCTATGAAATTTCATATAAAGTTACCCTGAGCCAATTAACTGTTTAGAGTTATCTGTAAATGCATCAAGATCTTAAGTTATAAAGAACCACTTCCGTTTACTTCTTTTAAGGCCCTAGCAGAGGGAAAGGCACACACAGCAACATAATCAATACCTACCTTTGTTATCATTACTTTTACAAAGGCAATATTTGATAAAAAATTATGTTCCAACATGTTGTAGAAACTGGGATTGGGTAAGTATGCTGGTACTCCAAACGGTGCTAGGTGGAATAAATGTGATGGTTCATAAAAATAAATGAAATGTCACCGAAGAATATGCCTTACTTTATAATCTTGGTCATTGTCTGTTTGTTAAGGGGTTCAATAACAGTTAGTTTGGCTTCTCAGGATCATTTGAATAATGATAAACATGCCTGACTGATATCAGTGATCTTAGAATATTTAGAAAAGACTCAGAATCTCCAAGTACAGTGGCTCATGTGGGCTTCGCCATGGATCCACTGTGTCCGGCACCCAGTAGGTACTCTGTAAATACCTTGCTGATAAAAACAAAATTATCCCTAGGAATCTCTGGGGTAATAAATTTCTAAATACAACAAAATAAAATTTACTTAATCTATTTCTTAGAAGTGTATGTTTATAATTTATATACATTTAATTTGTTAGGTTTATCCTTTCTACTACATGAATTAGACAATAGTGATTTATAATTACTGTTTGACGTGAAATCATTAAACTATCTACATGAGAGTCCACCATGAGAGAAAAATTTTATATTTGTAGTTACGTATTCGAGAGACCGATAGTAGAAATGTATATGCTGTCAACAGACATCAACCAACAAAATGACAAGCAAAGGTTATAAGTTCAAGTCAGTATCAAACAATATTTCAAATTATTGAAGCAATATTAAGTCAAGGCAGAACAGTTGATAATGTCTAACTGGCATTTCCTCTGACAATTTACCAAAATAAGAAGCTGAATGAATGCATTTTTCTATGAGTTGGGCTCCATGAGTCCTCAATGGCGGGCACCGCATGGAGCCAAACTACTTTAAGATTGATGATCCTGTGTTTTGAGAGGCTCTCATATGCACTTCTTAGTCATTTATCTCTTTTAAGCACCAGCATATAATATATTTCAAAAGTTAACTGAACCTGCCTAAAAACCACACTTTGACTGTAAACAATTCCCAAAATTATGCTTTTCCTTTGGGAGTGGAATAGGAGAGGAGAGCAAAGCAACTGTTTATAAATCAGATGGAAAACATAAAGATAATCTTACGAGTTAAGGACATTTTGTTTCAGGATTCACTAACAATTTAGGCACTACTGAAATGCCACCACGATGTGTTAACCAGTTGAAACACCTGTGTTGCACTAGGAAGCACCACATAAATGAGATGTCCCCAACTACAGTGATAAAACAGTAACTGGTCATTTACACATTCACTGTTCACACAGCAGCCATTATCAGGCCCCCAAAAGCTGTGGAATATTATTTCATGAAGCTGCATGTAGTGTTCAGTTTAGATAGCAACATTCACTGCCCTGAGGCAGAGCTGCAATTGCTGTGGATACCACAACTTAGAATTTGCCCACTTCTAGATGTGTAAATATCAGCTCCTACAGTGCTTTATTTTGTTTCATACTTTTAACTACCTGTGACTGAATATAATTACTTTTAGCAAGAGTAATACATTGAATTCCATTATAACCATAGTCTAGTAGACACCCCCTGACCTGCAGGGGGTACATTTCAAGACCCTCAGTGGGTGCTTGAAACCATGGAGAGCACTAAACCCCATACATATTGTTTTTTTTCCTATACATACACACCTATGATAAAGTTTAATTTATAAATTAGGCACAGTAAGGAATTAACAATAATAATAGAACAATTATAACAATGTACTGTAATAAAAGTTATGTGAATGTGGACCCCCACCCCTAGCCCTCCCTGTAACCGATCTGATAGGTGACTAATGGGCAGGATGTTCATACAGCCTGGAGAAACTGGACAAAGGAGTGAGTCATGTCTCAAGGGGGACAAAGTATGATGACACACAACTTAAAATTTATGAATTGTGTTATTTCTGAAATTTTCCATTTAATATTTTTAGACTGCTGTTGGCCATGGGTAACTAAAGTTATAGAAGGCAAAACTGTGGATAAGGGGGACTACTGTAAATGAATCTCAGTACTATTCATGTTAAGTCAATATTGAAGGTCTATAGTATTAATTTAAACTATGCAGTGTTAAAAAATTCCAGGAGTCAATATAGTTTTTTAATTCTTTCCTCTCTCTCCGTTTTATAGAAGGGTATAGTGGTTAAGAGCTCAGATTAGAGCATTAAACAGAACTGGGTTTGAACGCCAATTCTACCATGTGCCAGTTTTACATCCTTAGGCAAGTTATATAGCCCTTCTATTATTTCTATCCTTGTTTCTATAAAATAGAAATAAAAGAATCTTCTTCTTAGGAATACTGAGAAGAATAAGATATGCCTGACACACAGTAATTGCCTACTAAATATTAGCTGTTATTAAAAGGGGAATAAATAATACATGACATATAAAACACACCTCAAATGTTTTAGGGTAATGTTACACAACTATGAGACAGTTTAAGAGTATATAGTCGTCATCCATTCATACTTTGTGTCTTGCAATACAATGTAATATTAAACATATTACCTATGAATTAAATACAGAATATATTATCCACATTTTTAGAAACTTGCGTAAAACCCAGTATTTGTTGTGCTTTACTACATACAAAATACTTTCATGGTAAAATGCCTTTGCAATGAGAAAACACATTAAAAATATATAAACAACTAAATACTGTGTACAATCAAGTAAATGGCAAGAGGAGGCAAACACTATGGATTACCAGTTGAGGAAACTTTCAGAGAAAACAGATGTCAAGAACTATGAAGGGTCTATGATTTTACCCTACTTGAAATCTCATAAGTTAACCTACCATGGCTTCATGGATGCTAGCAGAAGAAACAAGACTCCTGGGTCAGAGGTGAAAGACAGTTTATTACAGCAATAGCACTAGTTAGAGTAACAACCTTTCATTTACTGGTTCCTCAAATTATCACAAGGTGATGTGTAGAGGGCCAGGAGACACTGGCACACACAGAAGAAATCTGAATTTAGGGAACCCAAAATTTTTATATAGACAGAAAGCATGCCTGCTCATTGCTATGGATGGAGACACAATGCCTATCTTCTAAGGTTGGTTGCTGTACACACGTCCTTGAAAGTCTAGTCTAGAACAAGATGTATAAAAATGCAAGAAAACTATGGAGAACTATTTCTCGACAACAGAGTTTAACCTACGCATTGCCAAATGGTAGCATTTGTACGATTACTAGCAAACTGAACCTAGGAATATCATTAATAAAAGCCCTAGAATAATGTCTTCATTATTATGAAGTAACTAATAACATTAAATTCTATTAGATAAAAGAGTCATACCTGCTATATCAAGGATTAAATTATTTTTCAGTGTAGAACTACGTTCAACCAAACAAAAAAAAATTAAGTGTAAAAGTTAAAAAAATTTGAGACAGACATGTGAGGTCTTTACTTCCCATACACCCTTTCACGTTAAGCTATTTTTGGATGTGGTCCAGCAAAACCCATGAAATTCAATAATACAATGGACAGAACCCAAGGAAAGTCCTGGAATATGGTGAAAAGACAGCCCAAAGAAGCAAAAACCAGTTCACATTAGAGTAGCAAGATGGAACGGTCTAAGATATCAATCTCCAAGAAAAAAAGAAATTAATAATTGGTCTGATATTTTGACCATTTGGGAAATATTCTGAAAAACCTGATACAGAATATGTATGTGGGGTGTGGAGGGTGTTAAAGTTATGAACAGAGAAAACAAAACCAATTTTTAAAAAGTCAAACCAATTAGCTCTAGGAACAACAAAAGAAAATTTGTAGGAGAGGATATTTAATCAGAGTGCCAACTAGGTTATGCAGTGAGCAATTCTTACATTACCATATAATGTGACACTGGTTTTTGATTTAGACTTTTGATGTAACAATACTGAGAGGAGAGGTACCTGGAAAGTAAAAGTGGCGCAAAAGGAAAACCTCTCATCCTCCATAATGGCAAGTCAACAGATGTCATAAATCGTTTACTTAGAAACATAGAAGTAAATACTCAAACGAACATCTACATAAAGGGAAACAGGACAGGGAACCAGGAGGAGTAGGACAGAGAGACTAACAGTTTTTATTTATTTTTATTCTGATTACATATTTGACAATCCCATTGAGGGCAGAAGGGCTCTTTGGGTCCAACTCCACATCCACACTCTCAAGGTACCCATAGGGCACTTGGCATCAGATTTATACTTCACAGGATACAAGGAAGGAAACCTAGCTGGCCAGCAAGACAGCAGCCTGCTTTTGTCCTTGGGAGGAACAGTCTGCACAACTGTCCAGGAGCTCTCTTTGTGGGTTCTCCAGACAAGAGCTCAGGTGAAAGGAAAGACTCTCACATCAGCTGGTTGCAAGCATTGCCCTGGCTTGCAAGTCTCTTGACTCAGAGAAGCCAGTATCTGTTACAACAACACCATGGCCATAACTGCTTGTCAGATATTCACAGTTTTTCAAGTCCAAATGCAATTTATCAGAGTTCACTTTTACCATACAAAAGTAGTTGATGGAAGTCTTTATCAGACTTCCAGAAAAGGGAAGCTAAAAAATAACCAAAGTTTAAATTCTCAAGCAGAAGGCAGAAAAGATTTTGTTAACACTTTATACCATATTCTACTGATGTAAGCAAAAATTTTTAAAAGATGAAGGAGTTAAAGGAGAGAAAAGAATTGACAGAAAAGTGAACATTTGATAAGTTTCTGTGAGAAGGATGAGTTTTAGATCAGGTTAGAAATTCATTTTAGACAAGTGGAAATAAAAGCATCATGTGAACCTATTGGTTCTCTGCTTCTAGTAAAAATTAATATTCTCACTCTCTTCCATAATACTAACAATATAAAGGCTAACTCTCAATTGAAAGACTGTCAACTGAAAAAGCCAACAGATTCTCAAATCACAAGCATTCGCTGTTTAAGAAAATGAAATCCGACTAAACTCCTAATTACCTTTTTAATTTGAAAAATTACCAATTAGATTTTTCTTACTTGAGTATGAACATCTTTTCTACATTCACAGATTTAAAAAAAACAAAAAACAAAAAAGAGAGAGATACAAAAACTTAAGTGGATGCCACTGCAAAGAAGTACAGGATTTTAAATTACAACACTTAAAAGTTGAATCTGGCCTCCATCATTCACCTATTAACTAAGGGGGCAAATTCTGTACCTGATTTATTTAGAAAACAAAGAAAACAGAAGCACACTGCTTTACAGGAATATCATAAAACTTCATGTAGAAATCAATTACTTGTCTATATCTACATTCAAACTCTGAGTTCCAAAGAAGTAATATTTTCAATATTTATTACTTGAAAAAAAAAGTCTATAATTTTAAGAAATGATTTATCACTTTAAGGATATTTTATAAAAAACTAAAGTGATACCCGCCTACATACCCGCCTGCATACCTACCTTTGATTTTTGTCTAAGAAGCACAAAAGGAAATGAAAGTTCTGATGATACCCCCTTAAAATTTTTTCAATATTTTTTCATGAAGTGTTTTTATAATTATTTTTAACAAAAGTAATTTAATTGGTTCAATTATATTGCTACAAATACGCTCAACTAAGTGGTCTTTTTCACACTCTTTAGAGTACCTCCAAGATACTCCAAACTTACACAAGAGATATGTAAACTATTAATAGGCTATAGTATCCCAGAAAAAGTATTTACTTGGATGTTGACAACAAGAGTTAAACCACTTTGGGGGTGTTCACATTTGATGGACTATAATTCCAAGGGGACTCTGTTTCCAAGTCCCCTAAGTGCCACAAATAAGATTCCAGAAGGCTTTTGTGTTAATGTTGCCACTACTTGATTAATTGGTTAAATCTCCAGAGAAAAGTAAGTTCCCATCAAACCTGGAAAACAACTGAAAATATGTGGGGAAAGGGTACCTTACACCCGAAAATTATAAATCTGAGCAACCTTCCAAAGAAATAAATTCAGGAAATGTATAATACAATTTTACTTCGTGATCATTATATTCCACTAGACTAAAAGCACTTCTGAAAAAAATTTAATTCAAATACTTTTAAGGTCAGACAATATCAGATAATAAACAAGACCTTTTAAATTAAAAATATATTCTAAAGTAAAAATACGTGGGGGAAATTAATAGATGTTATACTTTTAAATGCAGTGCCATTAATTATAAAACTGTGCTCTACAGAACCCAGAACTCAACATCAAATATTTTGGATTATATGAAGAATAATTCAGTACCTGTGATGTTGAATAGTATATGTGAGCTTTATCCCCTCAACCAGATTCCTAAACTCTCATCTGAAGCTAATATTGATCAAATGGAACAGCAAACATAGCATTTAACACAGTCCATGAAATTTCCATTTAACACAGAAATAAAACATTTTCTGTTTCGAAATACACACAACATGACTCCACACAACCCAAGGCAAGAGAAGAGTCTATAACGAAAAAGCAGATGGTGCTGATTCATGGAAGCTATCTAACCACAGAGAACAACAAAAAGTATGTATCTTTGCACCTGTTACACAGAGTGAAATCTCAAAATTAAGTTCCAAAATGTAAGTCTGCTTCTCATAGATTATGAGAATTTCAGGGCAAGAAGGACTATTATTGGAAGATATCTAGTCCAATATCCAATCATCTACTGGAATCTTCTTCCCCTCTTCCATTTTTCCTGTGTCCATGATACACAAAGGAAGCCTTACACACTGATGCTTACTAGGAATCACTGAGTTCTTCAGTAACTAAGCCCAGCAGCTCACCTGGCATCCTCTGCCTCACTCCTATCCTCTCCCAAACAGATGAGTTTGCAAGTATCTATCATGACTTCAGCAATACCAAGGCACTTGTACATGAAGTGCGGCTGCACTATTCATAGTCCCCCACACACTCTAAAGGCCAAACGGAGGCCCATCAGGTAATGTGATTTTAATCAGTCTGATTAATCTGGTTTCAGATGTGGCTTGTTTCCCATAATAACACCAATTTGTTTTCTTTGGAACATTCCTGAAAAAAATACTCTGACTTATAGATTGTTAAAATGTACAGATTTTATAATCTGACCAATCTTGCTTTTCTAACAATAACATTCTAATCCTTATTGAGGACATTTTGAAATGTTTTATTTTGGGAGTGAAATAAGTAATACATGGGTTAAGTAAATAATGCTTACCTTACTCATTGGTACATTAAAAAACTATTATTTTTAAAAAACAATATATAACTTTTCATTCAAAAAACCAATTTCCCCTTGGCTTAAAAATGATTTCAAATTAATAACTGATTCATTAGGATAGGAACTAAATTTTTAAATAAACATTTATTTAAATCAATAATAAATAAAAAATCTAAACAAATATTTCCTGCTAGTAAGTGCAGATCCCTTCTTAAAAGGACAAGAAACCTACAAATTTTAAAATCTATAACAAAAAATAAAAATGATCATCGGTGGTATGTACTGAGGATTTATGATGTGCCTGTTACTAAGTCCACTTCTTTCATCCTCAATACAACCTTGATTTTATCGTTAACACAATCCTTAAACATATTTCAATAAACAAAACATATGGGACTTTTAATGAATTAAGTATGTTCAGTCTTTTTTCTAAACTTAACTGAGCAACATAACCACATGACAAGTTCTGAATGATTTGAGCATAGTGTTGTTTGGATAACAGAGCTGTGTTGTTGACATGCAAAATATTCGTTAACAAGGCTTAATGAAGATTCTGCATGAAATTACATCCAGAAACATACTGGACCCATCCAGCATGTGTAAAGGTTAATGAACAAACTGCCTCTGCCTAGCCCTTATCCATCTCACCAGCCCTACCTTCTTAATCTGAATTTAAAAAATAACTTTATTTCATAAGTTTGCTGTGATGGACTCATGGATATCTCTAATGCAAAGCACTTTATATATAAAAAATTATAGATATTTAGAGAAAATAGAATTAATTTTACTAAACACTTAGAACACCACAAGCCGTGTGCCTATTTGTTTTATAAATTTTCATTTTAGGAGAAACAAAAGGATCTTACCAGTGGCAAGACTATAAGTGATTGTTACTATGTCTTTACAACATTAAGTGAGGAGAACATCTTTTAGAAATAAAGAAAGACTATTCTTATTTTTTTTAGTCCCGACAATACTTTTTATAAATTATTTTTCATTGCATAATATCATTATATTATAATTTCTCTAAATAGTGATTTTGCAAAGAGTCAAGGGCCTAGAATGAAAACGACATTATAGGGAAGTACAAAGATGGAAAGAATTGTTCATTGATATTGATGCAAATCATTTTAATCAGTCCTAGAAGTCAAGCAGAATGATTTTTTTTAAAAGCCAATGTTTTGGTGTAATATTCTGAATGGCAAAAAAGTTTAAGATGAGAAAAAGACTGGCAAGATGCTATATCAAATAAATTAGATAACTAGAGGAAATTTCAGTTAACAGAACCAAAGAAAGAACGAGGAGTGAAGAAGAGTCACACATGGCAAGTTCATCATGGGGCTCTGCAGTCCACAAAAGCCTAACAGGGCTTTCAATAGGTAGCAAGATACACATTTTACCGTGTTTCTTGATGATAAATACGTATTTTGCTATTATTAATTTTGAAGGGCCTTATAAGTAAACATTTTGCAATCCCAAGTCCTACACCTCATTATCCTAAATTATTAATAAACAAGTAAAGAGCAACACATGAGTCCTATAACAAAATCCACTCATGTAAATATGTGTTAGAGTTTGAACTAGTTTATTATATTCCAAGACAATATTATAATTTCACAAATAAAATGTGGTCATTAACTTACTTGAAACCAATAAATAACTTGGATTAAGTAAATAGTTTCCAAAAGGAATCTTGATTTCACTCAACTTTCTAGTTGAATTAATGAAGCAAAAGCTAGTGGCTAGATATGAGGATCAAGAGCTGGTATTCTCTCAAACAAAATGAAACTATTAACATGTTCGACACAAGCTACATAGCATTGATAATGAGTCTGAATGCTCGATTTTAAATAATGGTTCAAAAGTTTATAATAAATGTAGAGATTAACATTAAAGAAAACTAGCTATGTATTATTGCACTGTCATTAATGTCCAGAATGTAATAAATGCCAGACAAAAATCAAGATATTAAACAAAGACGCTAATTTAAAGTATTAAACATGTGTTATATTTGGTATGGCACCTTAGCCTGGGGTTAAAAACATGGATTATGCATACGGAATGGTTTTGAAAAATTATGCAACTTCTCTGCCTCAGTTTACTCATTTATAAACTGGGAAAAATAATAGTGTCTACTGAGTTTCTGTAAGGATTAATGAGCTAATCCATGCAAAATATTTGTAATACTGCCTCACAACTATTAAATAATAGATGTTAAACACTGCCTTCTACATAAAGAAAATAAAACTTGATTTATAACATCATTTGGTTTTAAAAACAAGTCTATCTCCTTTCTTACATAGAACTAAAGTGTAGTTATAGTAATTAAGGTCTGCCATGTTCTCTAAGACAACAATGTACAGATATGAGATGACTTCCACCTTTTCCACCTTACCTTTGGTATTTTCTTCTAGTCCTTTGAAATCATATAGGTTTTGTTTATACAGTCATAGTAATAAAATATATTTTAATTAATGTATAGTTTTATTTCAAAGTTTATAGAAACCACTTTTATAATTTACTATTTCACCAATTCATTTATCCGAGCACCCTTTAAAACTCCAGTAATTATGGATTTCTAAATAAAATATTTTAATATTTAGGTTATTTTCTTTGAAAGAATCTAAAACAAAATGTTTCAAGTGACATGATCATTTTAAGATGCTCGGTGCCAAATTACTTTCTAAAAGGACCAAAACAATTGATATCCCTAGCAGCCTCGTATCAAATTGTCCAAATAATAGCTTTCTTTGTCTGTATTGGAAGATGATTCTCCACCAGACTCCTGAATATTTGCATGTCTTGAGAACAGAGATAGTATCTCCCTCTCAAGCGAGGGGTAGGCACTCTAACTGCCCACGGTAGAAGAGCCAAGTTTCCACAGCTTGGGGTTCCTCTCATATAACATAAACCACAGCGCGTGCAGGCCTCCCTCTGGGCCCATTGGCAATATTTCCATGGGTTTTGGGGTGAAGGAAACTGAACCAAATATACTGACACTTGTAAGACTTGCTGTGCTCAAAGTAAATAAAATTGTTCATCTCTGACCCAGAGTCTCACGTCTTCTGTCAGCATCCATGAAACTATGTGGCAGGCTCACTTGTTGGCTTGCAAACAGGATAAAATCTTCTCAGTTCCTGATGGCTGCCATGCCCCCCACACACAACACACACACACACACACACACACGGCCAGCCTTCCCATGCCTTAGTTAATCTGACCAGCAAGAAGTCTTGTTGCTTTTCTATTTGAAATTAAGATTACTCATGAGGCTGAATATATCATGTTTGTGAAATGGTTACATATATTCTTGGTTCATTTTCATCTTATGTAAAGTGGAGGTGGCATTAATACAAGAGAACGGTGCTTTATAAAAGCAGTGTGCTCCTTTTCTTGCCTTCCTTCTCGCATTAATAGGGACACATACTTCACTTTCTGCCACTTTTCCCTTCATTCATGCCCCAAAAGATATCAACTATTTGCTCTAAGGTATAACCTTTAGAACTATTTCCAACCCAAAACAGTCTGGAGGAAATGACTATTTAGGAGTGATGATTGCTTAGAATGTCCATTTCAACACACTTACTAAAATTATTATTAAAATTTCTTGAATCAGAGAAATAAAATAAATGCTGGGAAATCATTTCATTAGATTTAATAACCACATCATTTGCTTTTGATTACACAATCTGATCTAATTATGTCAGTACTTTTGGTTTCCTCAGGTTGTTCCCTTGGGATACAATTAAATCCAGAATTCATGATTTGCAAATGCACTAAAAAACTTCAGCTCATTTTATATGAAAGATTGTCTTATCAACATTTACCAGAAAGAGATGCCTTCAGAGTAAGAAATTCCTTCAATTTTTAGTATAAAATGAATGCATAAATGATATATAGGGCAAATAAAAAAATATATAACACAACAGAAAACAGCTACTTTCGGTTAAAAAATTAAAGTTTTGAAATATTTATTTAGGTCATAATCGTGTAGAAACTGATTTACTTCTGAAATATTCAGATAAAAGAGAATCAATTTTTCTGTTTATTTGTTCTCCAAATGATAGACAAGGCTGAACTGGAGTACCAGTGGAATTTTTTCTCTTGAAAAAAGTTTACCAGGCAATACCTCAATTAGGTAGAAAACAGACTTTGTAATAACAAACTAAAATAAATTTTAACTTTTTAGACAGTATTTTTTTAAAACAGCCACAACACCCATCCATTTAATGCCATCACTCCAGTGTGGACAAGTTTAAGGTGCATGAAAAATGTGCAGTATCTACAGATAAAGACAAAGCAATGGGAAATACATTCAGAAGCTTTCACATTTTTCCAGTAAAGTCAGCTCAGCCTTTGTTATTCAGATTAGTGCTCCAAGGCCCAAAGCTACCTTTTCTCCCTTATTTGAGAAATCTTTTGAATACCAAATACTGTTTCCTATTCAAAACCTGGAATCTGTCATTAGGCAATTTCTAAAATAAGTCTCTTAGCTCTTTCATCCTGATTCTCCTTTCTCTCTGTGATCCCTCCCTTGCCTGATTCACAGATCTGTATCAGTAGGTTGTATTTCTCAGGCTCTGGCCACCTCTTGGAAATTAAATGGGAAACCCACTTCTCATTTGGCCACACTACTTTGTCTTTGTTCTCTGTCATTTTGAAAATCATTTCTACATATGAGAATTCTTTGTAAAAATAGAATTGCAGGTTTTGTGCCTGTAAATATTTTTGAAGGTAGCAAGTCAAATATTAATAAAATTCCAACTTCTTGAAGGAATTATTAAATGATGCTAAAGTCAAAGCAGTTGAGTCACACATAACTGACTAGATCAAAGAGATGTGCGGTTACAGGCCTTATTTCTTCTGACATGGTAAAGAAATGCTATCAAGACACAAATCATATTTTAAAAATAGAAACTCATATATTGTACTCCATATGCCTAAGGAGAGTCCTGCTACGGTACCTGTATCTTATACTTAAAACTCTATGAGACCATTAACAACAAAACACCCCAAAGAACACTCAGCCCTGCCTTACTTCTACATAAGACTGGAAAGTTTGAAAGGGTCAGTTTTAAATCACAACCTCAGGTCAAAATCCTGGGGTTTCTATCAAAGTAATGTCACTAAGAAAGCAGTGGGAAAATGTAACTTAAAAAGACCTACCAAAGCACCTTTCTAATTACAGGTCTTCTTGGGGCTTAGAGAAGAGAGGGCTGGGGGTGGGCAAGCAAAGCAGGTAGACCCTGACACGCAGAAACCCATTTCGGATAACCAAGAGTTTGATTTGTCAGATTAAAGACAAAAGTTGATGCAATAAATGGACTGTCAAAGTAGTGACTTGGAGGAATAACAAACAACTTCTAGGAACCAGCATGAAGATGTGATAATACAACCAGGAGTGCGCTGATAAATGTCTAGCAACTGGCTCTGGAAAGCGGGGAAGAGAGGGGAGGGGAGGGAGGAGGGAGGGAGGAGGACCTGATTTTACAGGCCTTGCCAGTACCTGTGATACACACTGCCACCATGGCAGAACAGAGTTGGTTAAAAGACATACACACCATGAGGGAAGCTCCAACTACGTGAGTGATTACTAACGTGGGATTGAGTACTATTGGAAAGAAGAGTACTTAAAAGAGTAATAAATAAAGGATCTCAAGAATATAAAGTATCAACACTTCTTTGACACTTAATCATACTTGGCCAGATTACTGCTTAGTTTTATTTTATATCCTAATAGGACTATTTATCTATCAGATGTTTAAATATTATTCGAACCAACTAATAAATGAAGTACTATCAACCAATGAACATATAACAAGCATCACCACCACTCTAACAGCAAAAGACAATTCTTATCTAAAACTGAACCTGAATTGCATAAAAGGCCAGTCAGAAAGAGAGTAGCACTGCAGTGCACTGCTACCTCTGTGGCACTTACATGAGACTGGAGAAAGGCATCCTCTTGGAGGGTTCATAGCTGGGGGTGCAGAACACAGGTTGCATTTTACCCCAATTCTCCTTCTCAGCAAGACACTTAAAAACAGTGGCCTTGAGAATAATATTGCTTTTCAGTGTTTACTAATTATACCTGTTAAGTGCATACGTTCTGAACAAAAAGTTTTTATCTTATGGATATTGTAAACATTTAAAAGAACTTTATATGAAGCAATTACCTCTGAGAATAAAGATGGTTAGGAACAGAGAAAATATTTGTTGAGAGTGGTAATAATGTTAAACATCTTCGTAAAAATGCCAGGAACTAGATATGTGCTGACCCTGGTTACAAATAGAGGACTGTAGCTATCAAACATCTGAATCATGAAGTATATGTAAATCTACATGTAAATCATACTCAAAAGAGAGCTCCTTGCGAGCAGGGCAGGTGACCTGGAAAGAGTACAAACAGGCATTACCAGCACCACAGGTGTAAATGCGAAAAGGTTTACTGGAAAAGATCTCACAGACAGGGAAGGAGCAGACATAGCTGGACTAGATGCACCACTGAAAGGGGTCCAGGAGAATGGCCCCATCCCTTTGGCACTTTAGACATTTATAAGAAGGGCAGGGGAGAAGGTGCAGAGACCATCGTAAATAATGAACAACAAGAACTTCCTAATCAAATGAGGCCAGGTCAGAAAAAGGCAGCCTGCCGAGAGGTAAGAAGTACTTCCAGCAAGCAAACTCAGCAAATCATTAAGCATGCTTCTAAAGGCCAAGCTGTCCTCAGGCATCTTTGCACTCAGGACATCTAATTCGGTTCCCATTCCAGTGTTCTAAACTTGAAGTTTAGATCTCCTGAAATGCTCTGGAGTACTAAAGTAACAACCTAACGCAAAATGAAATTGAAAACGTGGCAAGAACCTGACAGATATTAACACTGACATCCATTTGCTGGAAACAATGTAGAAAGTGAGATTATAAACAAGTAGAAGTGGCTGCAGAGGAAATAGCACCTGAGTTTGAGGCCTTATATTCTTTAAAGATCATAAGTTGGAACTGTGAAATACTTTTTACTTCAAGAACTGCAATAGCTACATTCAGATAAGTATGAATTTACTTTGCAGTTTAAAAGACAAAAGAATTTGAATTACATAGTTTCCTCTTCCCAAAATTTTTATTTTGAAAAATTTCAAATCTACAAAAAATTGAATAAATATGCTCAAAACAATATAACCGTCACCTAAATTCACTAACTACTAACATTCACCTTTACTCTCTTATATGTTTATTATTGAATCTTGGAGATTAAGTTTTTATTGATATGCTTAAAGGTGACTTAAAGATAGTAAATTATTTTCAAAAATAGAAAATGGAATCCAATTTTCTAGGTTTATTTTAAATTTGGAGAAACTTTTATGAGGAAATGATGGCAGCACATGTCTTAATTTTCAATTACCACTTGCACTTATTTCTGTCCAACTTTTCTGCTGTTTTAAGCGGGGAGGAAGGGGGAGAGAGAGAGAGAGGAGGAGAAGGGAGAGAGAGGAGAGAGGGGAGAGAGGGAGAGAGAGGGAGAGAGAGAGAGGGAGAGAGGGAAGGAGGGAGAAAGAGAGGAAGAGAAGGGAGAAGGGTGAGGGAGAGAGAGAGGGAGAGAGAAGGGGTTGGGGATTAAGTTTAAATTGCAAAAGATTAGAAATTTAGTCCCAGAGATTCTGCAATTATTTTTCAATACAGTACAAATAAAAATATCCTTGGTTTCACAGATTACAATATAATTTTATAAAAGTTTTCACAGAGGTAAATGACTAATGACCCATCTAAAAAGGATAAGGTTTGGTCTTTCAGAGAATGTTGAAAGCCTCAAGGCAAGTCTAAAATCAAATTAGAAAGAATAAATATATAACTTTTGTTTAGTAAAAGCATACTTAACTAAAGGTTTTCTGAAGTCTATAAAAATAAATATATTTCACAATTGCACATTTTCCAAGATTTGGATGTACTAATTCCAAAAAAAAAAAAAAGTATAATTTTACAGGCTAATGGATCATGAACAATGAAATTCAAACTCTTCAAGAAAGTGAAGTACCATGGATGGTGCTTATTATATATTCTTTATTTTGGACATTTTCCACATTCTTAATGGGAATGTTAAATAAATGTAATTCTACCAAACTTAATCTTTTGTCTCATAAATGGAAGCAAATAAATTAAAGGTGTATTTAAATACCCATGATTACCACACTTCAGAAAATCATTTGATCTGTTATTAATGTTTAATTTACCAGCCTTTATTGAGAACCCAACTTCAAATGAAGGCACTAGACACAAAGACATTCAACTGATGTGTCCATTTTCAGGGGGCAAGTGATTCCAACCCTTTCCTCTGAAAGTGCATCAAACTGTTTAATAAAAGACACTGCGTTTATAAAACCGAATATAAAAAATTTTGAATTAAAATATTTAAATCGATCTTCAAGTAATTTGTAAGGCTGTTGGGTGTTGAAGCAAGAATGGCAGAGAAGTAATGCAAAGAAATATTATTTAAAGTAAAGGACACCAAACAACCTCAGTTTTGGAGTGTATGTGTCTGTTTAGTAATTTTTTAAAATACTATAGGGGGTTTTTTCCCCACCATTAAGTCATCTTATAAAAGATTAAACTAATGCCAAATTACATAGAATAAAATTTGGAAGTCTCATTTCACCTCTACGATTCTTCTCCAAGACCCCTCCTTAGAATTAATCATGGTTGCAATTTAGAAAACATTCCTTCAGTTGCCTTTTTATGACTATAAATGCATAATACATTCATATACTCGGGTGTAATTTTCATATGAAATATATTATACATTCTCTATGAAACTTTTTCTTTTGATTTAACAACATATCTTGGAAATCTTATACTGTCATCTCAATTGTTTTAATGGCTAGAGTATCCCATAGTACAAATATAAAATAATTGGTATAGGCATTCCTCCATTAGCAAACATAGTTAACTTGTTTCTAGTATTTTTCTAATGCAACAATTAACATACTTATCCATGTGCAAATATTTGTGTAGGCAATCTTCACATTAGAGAAAATTTTAAATCATAGCTATTGCTAAATATACTTTCTAAAAGGCTTCATCAATTATATTCCAAACTACAGTACACAAGTGTGCATACTGGGCCTCATTCTTGAGGACAGGAATCTTCTTTTTGACTAGGCGATGGTCATTGCCTATCCCAGTTTGTTATATACTGTATATGTGCAAAAAGTCGTTTGGAATTGAAGCGAGACACTTTACATGTGAATATTCACAGAAAGAAGATATATAGATTACAACTGGCAACTTAAAATGTATATTTGTAACATTTATGTAGCATTAACTCCCACAGTTTGACCTGCTCTCTCAAATGGTGACATTCAAAAACATACATATTTTAACTTTGTTCAACATGAATTTTGTTACTCCTTAATCGATAATTTTAAAATGTGAAATACAATTTATCTTTTCAAAATGATCCCAAGGAAAAGTTTAATTTTATCTAGTATATATTAGTTCTTGATATTATTAATTTCTATGAATCATATAGAGCTGAAAACGTGGCATTCATTTTTTAAATTGAGATATAGCTGACCTGTAACATTACATTAGTTTAAAGCATACAACATTATGATTTGAGATTTGCATGTATTCTGAAATAATCACCATAATATGTCTTGATAGTTAACATTCATCACCCACAGTTATTACATTTTCCTTTCCTGTGATGAGAACTTTTAAGATCTACCCTCTTGGAAACTTTCAAATATACAACGCAGTCTTATTAACTATAGTCACCATGCTGTACATTACACCGCAGGACTGTTATTTTATAACTGGAAGTCTGTAACTTTTTCACCTTCACCCATTTTGCTAACCCCCATCGCTGCCTATCATAACCACCAACCTGTTCTCTGTATCTATGAGTTGTTTTTGTTTCTATTTTTTTCTAGATTCCACATACAAGTGAAAGCACATATTTATTTTTCTCTGTCTGACTTATTTAACATAATGCTCTCAAGGTCCACCTATATTGTTGCAAATGAAAAGATTTCCTTCTTTTTATGGCTGAACAATATTCCATTGTGTGTGTATATTTAAGTTGGACACTGACAGTTAAGTTGTTCCCAAGTTTGGGCTATTAAAAACAATGATGCAATGAACATGGAGATGCATATATATTTTTGAGTTAGAGATTTTGTTTCCATGCTTTTTCAAATTCAACTCATGAGCACATGAACCACTACCCCTTGGGGCGGACACTGAGCACAATCTGATAAAGTGAGAACCTGATAGAAGCCATGAACCTTTTCTTAGAAGCAAGCTCATAAAAAAAAAAAAAGTCTTCCTTATAAATTCAGGGAGTCCTCATCCATCTATCAGCTTATTTATTTATTCGATGACTGAATGTCTATGACGTGCCAAGCACTGTCCTAGGCATCTGAGACACAAGTTAAGAAAACAAATGATATTTCTGCTTTTTCTGAAACTTACATATTAACAGGCAGAGACAGAAAACATACAATAAATGTAATAAGTAAATTATATGTGTGTAAGAAAAGGCTATTAAAAAGAGTAAGGTAAGGTGAACTAGGAATGCATTAAGTGTGAAAAGTGGGGATGAAATAGGGGCAGCAAGTTAAAGATGTAAACAGAAGTGTCAATGAGAAGGAGAGTCCGGCAAAGACGTGAAGAGCTGGCAGACTTGAGCATGGAAACGTCTAAAGAAAGAGCATTCCAGGCAGAGGACAAGACCCTGCTCATGCCAGGAAGAGATCTCACAGATTTCCCAAAACACATCCAAGAACACCCACCCCACCCCTGGGAATATCAGTTTATGGAGAATCTATCTTTGTCCATGCAATTACAGTAAACTAAATAATAGCATGGGTTTTAGAGCTAGAAAGCCCTAAGTTTGAACATGTTATACGTACTATGTGACCTTTAGCAAGTTATATGACTTAAGACTCATGTTTCCCATCCACAAAATGGGAATAATAATGCTAAACTCTGCCTCACAGGTTCTGTATAAGGACAATGCATATAAAGAGCATTGAGGACCTAATACACATAATAATGGTTATGGTCAACAATACTGTTTTATAACTTCAAAGTTGCTAAGAAACTATATTTAATTGTTCTCACTACAAAGAAAAAATGATAATTACATGATGTGATAGCAATGTCATCTAATGCTACGGTGGCAATCATATTGTAATATATATCCATGTATTGAATCAACACTTTATACAATTTAAACTTATACAATGTTATACACTACTTAAATCTGAATAGTACATTCATAAATATATAAATGTGTCCTTAGTTTAAAAAAAATTTAGCAGAATTCAAGAAATGATAGTTCATATAACTATTAACCAAAAATTACCCTAATACAATAGAGAGATGCACATATACACAGACAAACACACACACACAAATACACGCACTCACTCTTGAGGTTTACAAAAAAAAAAAATCCAGCCCATATTTTTATTTTTAAAATTGTTTTTATTAGGAGTATCGAAACTTGAGTTAAATTATGTAACAATTACTGAGGTTTTCCAGACAGACAACCTTAAAATCAAAATGATTTTTTAAAATTTATAGAATTGTTATTATATTTCAAATAATAACAACCTGGAAAATTAAAAAGTTCCTTAACATGAAGAGAGATTTCAACAGAATCATTTGGAATAAGAATCAAGCCCAATATTATTTAATATATTCACAATAATCTGTGGGGAAAAAAAACAAGAAGATATATTGCAGTAATACAAAATCATTTAGATCAATAGAAACCAAAAGCGTCTTTGCAAGACTCCAGAAGGAACTAATCAAATATGAAGCATGATGAAATCTGGCTTATTAATAATGCAAAGTAATCAAGGTTCTCTTTAACTTTAAATTTTGAACAAACAGCCCTATCAAATGAGCAAATGGCTTTTCCCATCAGCAGGCAAGTAAGCAACAATCCCTCCTGTCATTTAAAAAAAAATAAATACTTTTCTCGTTTCTCTTAGGAGTCCATGTTTTTTACTTCCCATTTGTTCCTCAACCCCACTAGAAATCTGATGTATGTCCCTCCATTCTACTGAAATTGCTCAGAGCCATTTTAATGTCTCAATTACAGACAATCACATCTTGATTATTACCAAGAGCAACTGATTCTACCTCCTAATATCTATCCAGTTTATTCTTTCTATCTCCACTGCAACTGCCTGTTTAGGACATTTAGGACGTTGCTTCTTATTCTTCTAATCAGGCTTTCTCTTCTCAAATTTATTTTCAGTATACTTTAGTGGTTAAAAAAACATGTATTTTGAACCAATTTCACCCCTCTTCTCCATCATCAATATTGTCTCCAAATGTTATATTTGGATACTTTCATATCCTGGGCCCAATTTAAATTCTAGTATCTATCTTGTCCACACATGAACACTAAACTCTCAACACACCAGATTATTCACGACAAAAAGCTACCTGGCTCTAGCAGGTTACCACTGGAATCCTTCAAGACCCAAAGTGAATACCATCTACTTATTCAAAGCGGTCCTAGCATTTTAGGTAGAGTCCCAAAACATCTGCTTGTCACATCCAGTAAAACATTCACCTGATGCCTTTCACCCACTTCATCACAAGGACAACAATCCCCATCTTCTGCTGACTCGGGCGACTCTAAGGTACCTGTGACCAGAGGCGGAATTATTTTGGTCAACACTTGAGCACCAGTGCCCACAGTCAATACTACAGAAATAACTGAACGAAAACAAAAGGGCAATTTTAGTATTATATTCTCAACTGTAGAATAAACTGGCTTTGGAATCAAACTCAACTATTTTTAACTTATATCTCCATCACTTGCTAGGTAGGTAAGACTATGCAAGTAGTTTAGTTAAAAAGATGAGCTTCCATATCTTTAAACAGAAATAGTAATGCCTACCTCACCCACAGATTATGAATGGTAAATGCTTAGCACAAATCCTGATGCATAGTAAACATTCAACGAATTGAGTTTTTTCAATGTTTGTAGCATTTCAGACATGAATATTAAACAACTGAAAAAACATTCAACAGGAATCCACCTTCTGCATACTCTTTTTGGCTTACTCTATACCAAAATGACCCTTTGAAGAAAGGATTCTTTTTCAAAAAAGAAATAAAGAGAATAAAAATAGTTGTAGTGCTACAGAATCCACTTCTATAATTTAAATAAGCAACTTGAGTATCAATAATTACATGATTATTTTTAAATGTTTAATTTTTAAATCTTTTCTAAGTAACAATAACAGTACATTAAGTTTAAGAACTAAAATTAAATAAATATGCATGCTGTACAAATGAATGTTCCTCTTTGCAAATGTACCTCACTCACAGTGTGAAGAACGTGGAAGGCCCTCAATAAGTTCTAGCTAAGAGATCACTCATAACCATGGGGAGGAGCAAAATGAGGTCAATCCAGAGCATCTTGGAGGAGGGAGGGGGTGTGGCAACCATATGGCACAGGAAAGAAGAAACATACACCCTATATCAGCATATGGAAGCAAGGGAGAGCTGGGAAAGGAGTTGGAATATATGACACAACCAGAAAGTTAGGTGGGAAACTCCCCAAAATGTGCTTCAGGCAATAAAACCACTTCCCAGCGCACCTCTCCGACTGCCCCAACTTTCAAGATAGAAAGCAAAATTAAGGAAGTACCTCTCCCAGCTCCACTTGCCCCCAGTTATTATGAAATTTTAAGTTAGTGTGATTTACAGGAGTATTCTTATGAATAAGCCTATTAAGTTCAGAGACAACACAAAGAGCCTTAAGTCACCAAAATTTCCTCTACTCACAAATACCCATGATTGCTTCACTGCTCAAGATGCCTAAAATTCTACAAATTGCTTTTATTTCAAGCATTAAGTTTGGATGTGAAGGACAGAAAAGCACAAATGAATTATTCAAAATAAAGATGAAAGTGATGTGGCCCTCCACTGTTCAGATGGAAGGAGGAGGCTGCCATATAGAAGCTCCCAGGGTAAAGAGGGCAGAATCCAGCCAGTGGACAAAGGGACCAGGCAAGGATAAGAGGTGCTGGCTCTGCTAACTCAATGGTGAGGGAAGGAGGGCAAGAACTAATTCTATTCTACAAAACTTATAAACTAAAAGAAACTGTGCCGAAACATTAAACTAAAGAATTTTATGTAACCTTACACACACACACACACACACACACACACACACACACACACTAAAAATAACTATGGAAAAGCCGATGAAAATCGGTTAACAATGCAAAACATTGAACCAATGAAGGAAACAAATACAGCCGAGGCTGGGATTAATAAGAAAAAGAATGCAGAGCAAATAATTCTTTAAAAATCAAAGAGTATATGTAGAAATTTTATTTTAGAAGATATCGTCTTACTTTTTAGAATCAGACAAAAGGCTTATATATTTAACTTAAAATGTAAAGATTCTAAATGAATTTGAAATACAAAACATCGTAAAAATTCCCTTTATACTTTAGAGCCAAAAATTAATACAGTACAGAACCTGAAAAAGACTATTAGTTTGAATGAGGAAAAGAACTAGCAAAATCTCAGAAGCTTAGAAAGCAAACACATATATGTGCTGGCTAAATTTATGCACTGAGGTAACTGGAATATATTCACGAATTGAAGTTCTAGTTATGTTTACTTTAATCTAGATATCTCTTTTAAATTTAAAACATCAAGCTAGATGAGCAGCACTATAGCCACAAGAAAATAAAAACATTTACAAGTAAATTGTTTTGCTTACGGAACAGAAAATTAGTCATAATGCTAATACTTATTAAGAAACATTTTATTTAAAGTGTTTACAGTTCTAGTACTATCAAAAAAAATATGCTGATTGTCTATCTTGGCTTTATTTTTTGTAATTATCAAAGGATTTTAACAATATATATAAAACTTTATGAAAAGTGTAACCACCTAATACATGTGGAAAATACAAAAAGAATACTGATTATATACTAAGAATTTGTTTTGAATATAAATAATCATAATCTAGAATTTATAGCATTCAAATAGACTGTTGTATACAATTTACTTATTATTCTATCCAATAAGGCCTTATATTTAAAGATACAAAACAGGTTGGGTTCCTAATGAGTAGAACAGGACCACAGAAAATTTGTAGCATTCAGGAGGACATGGTGAGTGGCAGAGAACAACAATAAATATTACATTAGGTTTTGATTAGCACATTATATAATTAAAATAACTAACATTTATTGAATATTGAGCTACATAATTTTATCTAATCCTTACTAAAGTCTATCAGAAAGGTTCTATTATCTATCACTTTTACAAATAAGAAAACTGAAACAGGAAAGTCAAATCAATGTGACCAAGGTCCCACAGCTAAGGGCAACAAAAATCTAACTTTTTCTGGGTCAAGAGTATAAAATGTTACCATTGTGATATGATCATTAAAGCTATTAGGAAGAAAGAGGCAATGTCTCCAATTGTTCAGATGAAGAAATGGCAGCTGGGAGAGGTCAGACTAATAAATCCCTCAGAGGGAATCCAATCTAAGCCTCTGACTGTGGGCACATGACCCTACTTCCTCATAAGGAGGGAACAACGAAACATCTTACTCACTGTAATAAAAACCGCATCCAAGTAAGGTGACAAAAACTGATATATTGTAGAAAGATCATTAACTGAAATAAATGATTTGGATTTCCTCAAGATTTTACCACAATTCTTTTTTCCATAGAGACTTTTGGAATATTCGTTTTCATTAAGTAACATTTCAGTCCAGGTTCTGCTCTTCCAAGAAACTAAAGATTAAGCAGTTTATTCAAGATTCCCGTTAAGAATTATGAACTAGGATCCAATTTTGTTTTACCTAACATCCCTGTTCCAAATACTCCATTTTTAAGCACGGTGATGTCCTAGAGCAAGCTTTCAATATACAGGTGATCAGAGACTAAATTAAGTAATGACATACTGCTGATTCAAAAGGTGGGGGTCACCTGAGGCAGAAGAAATAGAATATTTATTTGAAAGGAAGGCATGAGATCATAGTAGGAGACAAGGCCTAAAAAAGTTCAACTGGAATTTGGGTTGCAGAGTGCATAGTTTACCAAGCTGATGAGTTTAATTTTAAATCAGAGTTCAGCAGGGAGTTTCTTCATGCTTTTATACTTGAAGGTGATGTAATACAAGTGGTGGCTTGAAAGATTAAGCAAATAGGAAAATGCAGAATTGATTAAAGAAGGAACAGATGGTAGAGGAAGACAAATATTGCATCAGTCCAGTTAAAAGGAATATGGCTGAAATTAGGACACGTGCTATGAAAGTAGGAAGATACATACATATATATATATATATATATATATATATATATATATATATATATATATGCAATAGTAAAAGGTATAATATATAATACCTGGCAATAGATAAAACATGAAGGAGTAGAAAGAAGAGAAAGGAACAAGTATGAACCCTGGAAAACTCATGGCAAAATTACAAGAAATAAGAAAATCATAGACAATTAAAATTTTCTAGGTCTAGGAAATATTTGGAAATTAACTACGCACAATTTCACAGGAGGTGAGGTCATTCTGGCTTACGGAGGCTGCAATGTATTACACAGCCAGATGGCAAGTCAGGTCCAAAACAGAGAAATTCAACTCACACTGCCCTTCAAAGTAGGGACCATTCCCCCTCTTCTACATTAGGGAGAATGTGAAATACAGTTCAAAGACTTCTAAACAGAAGTAATCTGCTAGTATCTGTGGGCAAGTACAAGGCTCACGTGATGGGAACAGAAACGAAAAGGTCACACCAAGGAAGAAAATAAAAAACCCAAGCTGCAGAAACAACCTGCAGGCAAAGCAGAAAGGAAGACAGTTCTGTAAATAATACAAGTGACCTCAGAAATGGAATGTCAGAGAAGCAAAGAGGGAATTTTCCAGAGACGCAACAGATTCAAAGTGCTAGTTCAGCCATTTACTAACAGCAGGAGAAAAACTGTACGTGTTACCTTAAAGAAAATAATTTCACTGTCAAGAATTCTTTGCATATTTTACCATTTCCAATATATTTAAGAAAATAGGTCTACGGCCATGCTGCCCTGAACAGGCCCGATCCCGTCTGATCTCAGAAGCTAAGCAGGGCTGAGCCTGGTTAGTAGTTGGATGGGAGACCACCTAGGAAGATCAGGTGCTGTAGGCGTGAAAAATAAAATAATAAGGGACTGTAAGTTGACAAGATCCTTGCAATCTGTAAAGTCAACCAAGGGTTGCCTCGCCTTAAAAAAAAAAAAATAGGAGTCATCCTTTTATTAAAATTCCACAAAAAAAATGAATAAAAGTCAACCACTAAATAATAATGTACATACTAATACAACATACCCCCAATGAAAACCAAAAAAAATTAAATTCAAATAGTCAATATACTGAGCCACAGAAGATACTTCAAATCACTGCCTAAGTCATGTTCAATATTAGAAAACTTAATTAGCAAAAAGTTCAACACATTGCTCAATGGAAAAATCTTCTTAAAATAACAAACACATTATTTTTACTTGAATTGAGACCTATTTTTCTTGGCCAACCTACAAAAATATGTTTCTTTTTCTAAGAGTTCAGGACATTAAAGCCAAAGCCTTAGCCAAAGCTTCATGAAAGTATTATTGAATTAGGTCTGTTTATGATTAAAATACAAAGTTCTCAGGAAAATTTGTCCCTCAAGGGACTTAAAATATGAGTAAATCCAAAAGCCTAGATTTTTGCTGATATAATCTTAACATTCCAAGCCCTCCCCTCAAACTTTCTCCAATTTAATCTAGACGAGATTCATGAACAGTTAAAAAATTCAATGTAAGGAAAGATATACTATCTATGGGATAAGATTATTTTTATCAAAATGATTGCTATAAAATGTTTTATAAGAACATTTTTAGATACACAAATTATAAGCAGATAGCCCTTTACATTACAAATGTAGTCACTAAAAATATAGTATGCTTTGAAGCAAACGTGAGATCTAATGCCACTAGAAGTTTAGTCATGCCTTCCTCAAAAATAAACAAACAAACAAAATCCCTGAGAAACAGATATGAGTCATGCCCTCATTAAAAGAGAAAGACAGATAACTTCAGTGAAACGTGGTACGTGCCATAATGGACAAAGAGACTATGCGCCCTGTTTGTTTTGGCAGGGGTAGGAGTGTGGATAAGGTGTCAGAAAAAGTCTCCTGAAGGGGGAGACCTCCAAGTTGAGACCAGAAGAATAGGACTAAGGGAGAAGAGAGGAAAAGGGAAGAGCTGGTCAGCACATGCAAAGGCCCAGAAATGCAAGAGCAAGATGAATCCAGAGACCAGAATGAGTTCGGTAGAGCCAGCGACCTTGGTGTTGGGCAGGAGAAAGAGCTGGAATCCAGTCAGTGAAGGAGAGTCAGCAAGACCCAACCACAATGAAACACCAGCATCAAAACAAAACTTGTGTTTACAGTATTTAGATACTATTTTAAATGTTTTACATGAATTAATTCATCTAATCTTCAAATCCTCTGAAATACATCTTAAAAAGTTATGGAACCTGATTTGAGGCTTAGAAACTTCAGGAATTTGCTCAGCGTAACATAGCTGTGAAATTCCCGCCCAAGTCATTCTGTCTCAGGCAGCTCATTTCACCCCTTGCTGCTCCTGAGGAAGGTCAATACTCTTACAGGGTGGTGGCAGGGCTCTTTATCTCATGCCACTCTGACCTCAGAGACACAGGGGACAGGGAAGGTGGCTGTGATGCTGTCGCAGGGAACCGCATAAGAGCTGCCAGCAGCCTGAAGCTGGGAAAGAGAAATGGGGATGAACGGAAAGAGTAGGTTCGAGAGACATTTAGAAAAAGGATCTCCAGGAATGGAGGCACAGAGAAGAGATATAGGACGAGTGAGGAATAATAGTCAAAATATCACTGGTTAATCAAAGAAGCAAGCAACAGGATCCTAGGCTATATTTTCTTCAGTGAAAATAGCCTCTAGGTAAGGTAATAACTACCAATTCATATGCCAACACACTCATATTTACACAAGTCAGATTCTATATCAATTTTACCAACCACGGCATTTAATAAATTAGAACGACTTTATCTACGTTTAAGAGAAAGAAAAACTGACAAATATAGCATCCAAAACCATGGGTCATAAAATGGTGAAGGACATTTAAAATAGGGACATACATACCATCTTTCCAGACACTTAAGGGCAATCTTAGAAATTTCATACTCGATATCTATAATTAATGTAATACTAATTTTTACTGTGTACATATGTGTGTGTGTGTGTGTGTGTGTGAGAGAGAGAGAGAGAGAGAGAGAGAGAGAATGTAACTATTTCTGGTCTATATTTAATGCTATAAATAACAGAAAAAAATAAGAAGGAAATGAAATCGCTGCATTTTGTAGCTATCTTTTGTAATTGCAGTTGCCAACACCTTGCCATGTCGACTTTCTAAACACCAAAAAGGAAGAAGTTTGTAAATAACAAAAAAAAAACAATCTAAAAGTTACTGAGCAGAATAAACTAATCAGTACACTCACAAAGTATTGTGATCAGCCAGGACTCCTGAAACACTCACTAAGCCATAATATGATGAAACAATGAAAGAAAGAATACGTAGTCTTAATAAGTAACAAAAGAATAAGAGAATTTAAAGTGCCAATAATCCTTCATGGAATTAGAAAGGTTATAAATCAGACACCAGTATATTTTGGCTAAAATTTCCAAACCCCCACACAGACCAATTCCATCAATATAAATCCTGTATGTCACAAAGCTGAGCCTCTTTGGCAAATCCCAGTGATTGAAGACAACACAGCAAGTTTAAGTTTGAGAATAAGTTGAAGTCTTTCAAGTATACTGTTTTTAGGCTACTATATAGAGTCTAAGGCATAGGGCGGGGTGGGGGAGGAATGTTAACAGAAATAAAGTCCAATAGCATTTAACCTTGAGATACATTAAGGGATAGGGGGTGGGGAGGGGAGAACTATCGATTCTAATAATACAGAATTCGTGTGTACAAGTTACTATTGGCAAATCGAGCATAAATCTCTTATCTCTCAAGAAGCATTTAGTGAGCCACCCATTTTTAAAAAATAATCTTGTCCTTTTCCTCTCCATCACTGAACTCATTTGCATTCTAGCAAATTATGCAATTAAAACAACTATTGACTACTTGTCTTCAAATAGGAGATAAAGAGCAAAGGAGGGGGAATGGGGCAAGAACACTGGGGAGATAAAATAATTCTAATTCATAATCGAAAAATATTTATGAAATATCTGAGATTTAAAAAGAGAAAAAGGATGAAAAGTTATGTCAAAGGTGAAAATCTTTCAGAAAATCTCATTTGAATTAAAAAAGAAAAAGAAAAAAATCTCATGTAAATTTTATTTAACAGTAACAAAAAATGTTATTTAAAGGATTCCAATGGAGGCAAATGAAAGAAAAACATTTCTTAAACTCATCCTTATCAACTTTTTCCCATAAGATTTTTTTACTAATATACTGTACTTAAGTAAAAATTTACTAATATATTGTACTCGTGTAAAAAAAAAAAAGCCAGTTAATTTAAAAACATTTACCACTTAAAAATGGAATTTTTGTAGAGTATGAATGCTCCCCTGTTTTCAAGCTCTGATTGTGCTTACTCAGCCCCCAAACAACTTAGGAATTTGGAAGGGGAAAAAATAGAGAAATTAAAGTTAAATTAAGTAAAGAAGAAAAAAATTGAGACCAGAAAGAAGAGCAGCTGAGGCATTTCTGAGTGATTTACATCTGAACAAAGACTAAAGAACTGGACTCAACTCTCTAAAACAAGAACTCCGCCTCCCTCCCAAACGCTTCCTTTTCCTTAGAGGAAGGGGGTGATTGAATCGCTTGTGCTTATGTCACTTTCAGCTCATATGCTGGCTAACTGTGTTAACAGCCTTCTGCTTTAGAGATTGAGTAAAGAGAACTGTTTAAAAGACACATCTAGTCAATTTAATAGATTTCATGGACAATCATATTGCAATGCAAAGTAAGAGAGTAAACGGGGTCTCTTGGGCATTGCTGGTGGAAGTGTAACTTGGTCAAACATCAGTTTTAAAACATCCATCAAAGTTATATATGTATATACTCTTGTAAAAATCCATAAATGTATAATTTAAATTTTAGGCTCTATCCTAGAGATCCTAAAATGGCTTATGTACAAAGCCTATTCATTGCAGTATTGTTTGCAACAGCAAATGACTAGAAATAATCTACATGCCCACCAGTAGTCAATGGCCCATCTATACAAAGGAAAATTATTAAACTCTTTCAAAAGTGAATGCTTTTTATATTTCAATATGGAAAGATTGCCAAGCAAAATTAAGCAAAAAAATCAATCAAAGCATAGAACATGGTAGACAGTATTTATATAAAACTGTGAAAAGAGAATATATTTTCAAATTGGCTAGTGAAATTATGGTACTGTTTGAAAAGATTCACAAGAAACTCGCAACAGTGGTTGCATGTGGAGAGGAGAGCTGGGGACTGAAAGGCAGTATTTTGTATATCTGTATATTATGTATGACTTTGGAACTATGGATATATTACCTTTGATAAAATCAAATAAATCACATCTAAAAATAAAAAAAGAAATGTTATCAAACTAATCTCCATATAGCTCAATAAGTTTTACAACAGGAAAGACCCCCTCCACCACCCATTGTTATCACTCATCTCGTAGAGATCTCTAATGAGCTCCAAGGATGATAAGGAATGAATAGGGACAGCTATCACACTCAACTTAAAAATAAAATAAAATTCTCTACAGCCTGTGTGGTATCATCATTATAACAAAATCAATTCCTTTAACTAAAACACTTTTTATGAAATTCCATATAAGCAAAAGATATTACTTCTCACTTTGAAAATAATTTCTAAAACTTAATTTTATAACAAATACCCAATTCTATCAAATATCCATGTATAAAAAGAGAAACTTTACTTTGAGTACTGAATGAAGAAAATAATATTAATAATAGGCCAAAATGCTACTTGTAGGCCAGAATTTATACTATCCATATTTTATATACTGAACATGAGTACCAAAACTCCAATGTTCTAAAATAAGAAAATAAATTTTTGCCATCTCGGAGTCCCAAGAATAATAATATAATTCTTCATTCTAATGAAAATGAGTAACCTCAGAACTTTCTAAAAAACTTTTTTAAACGGCAAAAAAAATCAGCTCTCGAACAAATGAAAAATATAATGTATTCAGGAGTGAATATTAATTATATTGCTTTCAATTCAATTGTTTAAAAATTTTAAAAATAATCAAATGTTTTTTCAAATAGTTTATCCAATTAACAAAAACTGTCACTTTAGTTATAAATACAAAGAATAATTTAATATTTTCTGATAACTAAATATTTCTAATATTTAAATATTTTTAAAGCTAACAGAATTGATGACTATGTTGGGCCTATAACACTTTTGGGAGCCTTTTTTCCTCATGTCCCACCAAAGCCTTAAATAAATCATAGCAGGCCCTACCCTCCCATTACCTTCTCATCAATGCTTTAAAAGACTCAGGTGGCTTTCCCAGGGCTATTGTGATCCACTGTAATACAGCAGACATCATTAGGATGCTAAGAAGCTACTGTTGGCAATAGACAGTGCTCACCTTCAAACACCTGAATCCATGTCAATTATAAGCCATTCTCATAGAAAGATCAGAAGTGATTAAATGAACTTGGATAAGGAAGGCTATACTGTCCACCGGATCAGCAGGTTATCTGAAATAGGAACACTGTTTTACTCTGACTGAACTCAGAATTTTTTCCCGTATGTTGGTCCATTTGCCTGAAATCATTTTCCAGTCTTTTTGCCATGTGCAGACGTTAAGTGGAAAGCAATGATGCAATCCAACATCAATGACTCAAAAGTGTGATTGTGTTTTATAAGGTTTACATATGTATATGTCTTGTATATGTATATTTAATGGTTTCTTTCATTTACTTATATTCAGAATTTAAGAATTTAGAAGATAATTAGTAAAATCACAATATTGCATCAGATGGCTTTATAAAATAAATGGTAAATCTAGTCCACTTGACAAAGATCTACCGATAATACACAGCATTAAAAAAAGTGAGGGCAGTACGACTGTTTCCTTTCAATTTACTGATTCACCCAAAAATGCACAGGGGCTCACTAGGAGCTGCACACACTAAAGAAGACAATGTCTGTACCATTTTATTTTGTTTTACTTTATTATTATTTTATTTTTGTCTGTGCCATTTTAGAGCAAGGGAATAGACATAAGTAAAGACAAACTCAAATTTGTGTTAAAAAAAGATGCTGAGAGAAGAGACAATACTGCAGGGCAGCAAGAATGTCACCCTCCATGAGATTAGAGAAGGTCCCCTGAGGGGGAGTTATGTGACTTGATAAGTGAAAGATAAAGAATCTAACAGGTGAAATGAGAGGGACAGCAAGCCCAGCACAGGCAATAGGGAGACAGGCTTGTGGGGTAGGGGGATGTGTTAATTGAGCATGTATTTGCTGATCTGAAAGATTTAGTACAGAAACATACACACACTCATGACTGTGTAGAGAGGAACTGAATATAAGAAAAAGTCCTAAGACAGAGAATACTGTGGGGAGGAGGCAAGAGAATTAAAAGATTAATCAAGCCACAATCATAGACTACAATATGCTGATCAGCCCTGCAGCCAGGCCAAGAGAACACCTGCAGAGCAAGGGAAGATTTCTGCTGGGATTGTTAACAACCCATTCTGCACACCAGGAAGGGGAAAGAGGAACCAGCAGTATCATTCCCTATGGATAAAACCATGGGAAACCTATGAATTAAAGACTGAGAACTGCCAGCAGATCATTCACTTTACATAGTCTTACCTTTTCAGGCTACTCTTTCCCTCACTGTATGTCCAGATCAAAGGAAATGGGTTAGCAAAGTCTTTTAAATTATAACTCACAGGAGCTAAAGAATGATACATAAACTGAATTCCCTGAACACTCAGGGTCCCTTCTCAGTGCCTTTACTCGGTCTTTCACTGTCCTTGTCTCTATTGTCACTATCCCTCTCTCTGCCTCTGAGAGAAGACCACACTCTGTGGAGTGTCCCTCCTTTTATAATAAACTTTCCTCTTGACTCTAACTTTGGCGTGTGTGTTGAATTCTTTCCACACTCTCCACCAAAGGACCCTCTTCTCTTGGTGTAGGGCTTGGTCTCCCCCTACACACACCCTCTCCCTGTCCTGCATCAAGAAGGGATGGCAGATAGAATACAAGTGAAGATGGATGCCCTGCGAGAGGTCAAGGAAGCTTCTCCAGGAACAAGGAGGGGTGGAAAGAGCACAAACCCAGGAGAGTTTGTAAATGTGATGGTGAGAGCACAAGGATACCACTATAATATTGCTTCCACTTTCTCAATGGAGTATGAAGTTACAAGAGGGCCAGTTGATGAATTATTCAGGAAATTAAGGGTTACCAAAGGTATAACGAAACTATGCTTATCAAAGGGTTTAACTTAATTCGAATAAATATCAGTATTTCAATTTTGTCTTACAATTTGGGAATTACAATATTTGTAGAAAAAAAATTTCTCAGTCTTCCAATTTATGAAGTTTGATTTACTAAAAATAAAACATTTCAAAGTAATATGTGCTTACTGTAAAGGAGTGTAATAACAAAAATACATGAAATGAAACCCAAAAACACACCCAAAATACGCCCCATACCATCAGAAGTTTGTTATAGAAACTTCATGTTTATTTTCAGTACTTTAATTTCTTTATATTTGTTTAGCTACTAAAGAAAGCTGATCTACAGTCTCCTTTCAGCCATAAGAACAGAGAAAAGAAAGAAGTGAAGGGAAAAAAAAACGACTGTTAGAAATACAGACCTGATGAAAATACTATAGAGTGCACATACCCAGGCCTCAGTGAGGAAAGAACATAAACCCATTGGGTATGTTTTACCATTTAAAATAGCAATTTCTCAGGGCCATTTCAGAACCATGTTGAAGACAGCTGAAAAGGCCTGTGTAGCACTGATTTTTTAAAAATGTATACCTACCTCGATCACACTATGCCAAAATAAAAGTGGCTTCTGAGAAATTCAATTTCTACAGATAGGCTTCAAGAAATGAGTAGTGAGAACAACATGATGTAATCTGAAAATGTTAATGCAATTTCTTAATCAGTTTGTTTTAAAGAACAGCAGTTCTACTACTCACAGAACGTATGGATAAAGAAAAGAATTTCAAAAGCAAATGACATACAAATGAGTGGGAATAAAGAGAGTTATAGAGTATTAAACACATATTCTTTTCATTGTCGTATTTAGTCACACAGCTCACAATATAATCTTTAAGACCACCTGCAATGAAAATATAAAAAGGCACCTCAGGGTCCTAGCTAAAAATGAAAACGTATCGTTATCCACAATGCAAGCTCTAAATGTCTAGTTCTAGCATCTGTATTCTCAAGCAAGAAAATCATCAGCTAATAACAGATTCCCAATGAAGGTTAATCCACACACCACCAAAGATTTTTCACCCGGTTGAATTTCTGACTCACTTCCCTGCTGCTTGCAGGCTTTTAAAGCTCCACAGGCCAAAGAAGCAATAAATATGGCTACTCATAAAGGAAAAGGAGAACTGACAAGTACCCCTTAAACTGCATTTCTTGCTCCAAAAGCCAATGAGTAGCATTATGCCTCCCTAACTCCATTCATATCAGAAACAGACCCAGATGCCTAGCAAGAAGCTAAGCAGAGAAGCTCCTACAAAGACACTTACATTCTTAAACGGTATCCTCAGATTTAATCCTATTAAAACCACGTGTGCTTGCCAAAACAAAAAGTGAATATAAAAAATGGACACAGACAGAGATTAACACTAATGTCATTTTTGTGTCAGATTATGTTCTTCAGAAAAGAACCAGAGATGATTTTAAAAGATTAAATTTTATTCTAATTCTGACAAAATGCCATAGAAGCAAGAATCCAGTTCTAAAAGAATGATGAGGGCATTAGAAATACACCAGGGATGAAAATGAACAAGCCTCACATATCAAATAGTCTTTCCAATATGGAAGGAGGAAACATTTAAGAAAAAAAGTTAGTTACTCAAAACTAGAGAGAGTGGTCAAGGTACAGCCATGAAACTTATTCTTACTTAAAACAAAAAGGAAGGAAAGGGGCCTCTGACAAGGGCCTACAACACTACAAAAGAAACTGGATCTGCTTTTTCACATGTGCTGCATCACTTAATATTCACACACAAAGACAGTATCTGCCACAAGGGTTTTATTTTCCCCATTTTGTAAACAGTGAAAATGAAGCTTGGAGAGTTTATACAACCTAGAGAGCCACACAACCAGTGAATTGAGGTCAGATGACAGGGCCCACTCATTAGAACGGCAGCTTTGCAATCCTGGTACATACTGCCTGCTCACACTGTTTCCCTTCGCTACTGAATTTGTGTAATGTAATGGTAAAATGCTGTCTGTCGCTCTCAGGGGAAAATACCACAGTTGCCCCACATACAGCCAACGAGGCGCCCTGGAAATGAGTGGGTCCTTCTCAGAAGAATGTCTGCTAGGGCCCTGTGTTCCAGCCCTACCACTTACTTGCTGCTTCTAATCCACAGATCTTTGATAACAGAAATGTGTAGGGCTTTACACAGGTGATGCTTTAATCATGTTTTAAAACTCAAATCATTTAAAAACCTGTAGCGGTCCATCCTATTATCAAATAACAAAAACATAATCTGTTATTATCATTAATACAGCCAGGTGACATGACAATTCTCTTCAAAGGTTGTTTTAATTTTATTTTTTAGTGTTACTGTGAACATGACAGGTTTCTGATATCCACATATATATCCACATATATACATATATAAAACCACAAGCATTTTAAAATACTTTAATTTTAAAACAATCTTGATATTCTTAGTTTCTGCATTTAGTTTCGACGTGCTGTTGCTAGAGGTAAACACAATTACGTTAGCTTCTGCACCAGTTCTGCAAACGTTTGCCAATTAGGAAATAATAAATTCCTTTCCTTTTAATAGAAAACTGTAGAATTTTAAAATTTGAAGGCAGGGGCTTTGATTATTTTTAACTAGATAATACAAATAGTCATTTGGTTCTCAGTGTCTATGAACTAAATAATTAAAGAATAAACAAACAAACAAACCGCATTTCAATCACTATTTGGCAGCACCTAACCTAACCTTATGTCCCATTAATAATGGCTGGTACTACTGAAGCCCTGTCTGTGCCCACGACAAAACTTCTCAGTTTTCGCATGTTTTAGCAGGGTAACCCTGCAGTCACTTCAGTGACCAGTTTGCAGCTGTCATAATAAAATATTAGAAGATGCCATCCTCTAATTTTGTAATTAAAAAAGTTTGATCATTTCATATTCTGAAAACCAACTTCTTTATGTCATCTGGATGATTCTAGGTGTCAGTGAAATAAATTTTTTTTTTTATTTATAAAAGGTTAATAATATTTATAAAAGGCACTTGAGAAAGGAAAGGCGTCTTCTCCCCTGCAGGCAGATCAGAGGAAAAATCACTGTGGAGAGACATGTGGAAGTAGAACTATGGCCTGATCACCCCACACCCATCATTTCATCATACCAAGGGAAAAGAGGCGAAACTTGATACCACAATTATTTATTGACTGGCTCAATCATTTTCTTGAAACTACCCCCAAGTAAAATTTAAATAAGTTTTAAATGTTTCTTCACTATTATATGTTTACTCATATCCAAAATAGGCTCTAACTTTTAAAATTTACTTTTGCCCTAGAGCTTAATCAAATTATAACAAAAAGTAAAAATGAAACACTTTCATAGAAATGAACCTTTCCCATGATTTGTGAATATACTCATTGTGTATCATGTGAATATTAGTTATAATGCATAAATATTTCAAAAATTTAAAAAGTATCAGAATATTTTTCAAATAGTTGGACTATTTTGAGAATAAGACAAATAACAGGCATTTATTCTCTAGCAGTATTTTATTTAAATACTTAAATATGTTTTACACTTAAATAAATACTTAAATATATTTAACACTCAGCTATCTATAATTCAACAAATACAGGCTAATGCAAAAACAGACCCTATCCCTGTATTAGCCATCTTTATTTCAGAAGGAATAAATAAGCAGAACTCAGGAATGTTCTGATTTGCATGAAAAAGGGTGAAGTGAAAGCATCATGGCTGGAGACAGTGACAAAAGTGCAGAAAATAATGAGAAAAAAGGCACTGTCATTGCTCTTAAAACTCCTGGCTTGGAGACTCTGACTTGACATAGAATGGTGGCTAAAAAGGTGAGGATACAGAACAATAAACGTCACACTTGACCATTTAAGGTAGTTTTCCTCACAGTTTGCTTCCTTCAGTATAATCTGCCAATTAGATGAAGTTTTTGCTTGACAGAAGGAACCCTAAAACATTGATTTTTCTCTAAAGGTCAGGGCAGTCATCCCCCTATAACACAGCTTAAGTGGCTGTGGGGATGTGCCCAGCACCTCCTTGCTATTTCTGTTAATTGGCTTCAGGCCTGTTCACCAAGACAAGGTAGTGAAAATGGCAGGCTCCCAATTAGCTTAATTTCCCTTAAGGTCCCTCTACTTTCTGGTCCCAAATTCTTCTAATCACATACTGTAAAGTTCCTGCCTCCTCTTTTGTGGAATTTATTAGTTGTAATAAACAGTGGGGATGTAAGAACAAAGTCAGCATATGACCTATTATCTGCCAACATTAAATTATAGTCCATGCAGAGTCAGGTAAATGATAATGGTTAAAAGAAATTCAGATTTCTTAAAGCAATGCCAAACATCAAAACTAAAAGATTTGTTGCTTTTTGTTTCTTGGATCTGAGTCAAAATTTGGAAGCATGAACACTTTTACAGGGCACTACAACAACCCATTTACTTTTCAAGTCCTTTCTGCTACTTCTGAGATAGCTCAGAAAAAGGAAGTCACAAGGCTGACATATGGATGTTTTTTGAAAGACACACAGTCCTCTACTTTCTGAGATGCAACTGACAAAGGATTCAGGAACAGGCTTATTCTGAGCAAGGCAAACTACTCACTGAAAATGCAAGACTACTATTTTTAGAAAAAATGTTGAGCATGAATCCAAGTGCTTCCTGGTACAGAGCTCTAATAAGATACATCACCTACTTTTGGTCATAGAAGTGTAACTTGTCAATATTCTAACAGAGAGAAAGAAGATTCAATATCCTGTTACATAGAACTAACTCCACAAAAAGAGAAAGACACCTTCAGGTTCCAGGGATGCTGTAACTCAGCATTCCACATACTTTTTCCTTTTCATCCCTACTGTTTACTCCCACTGGCAAAGTTGATGTGGTCATAACTTCCTTCAAAAAACAGAAAAAATGAGAGACAAGCACTACAGTAGGAAGAACAAAAACAAAACCACTGGAGACATATAAGATCGGAACGCTGTTGACCTCTTCAGTCTAGATGGCATGCCTAAAGACAGCCATCAGTTCTACCCTAGTGATCCCAAATTATAAAGACAGAGGATTGATTTTTTTTTAACACATAAAACATTCTTTTATCTGTGTGATGCCATTTTCTTTATTATATAGTTAATGGCAAAAACCATACCCAAACAACTATGCTTCCTTTTAGCCAAAATTTTCATATGGGTTTGATTTGCTTTTGTCCAATTAAGTAGATTTTGGTCTACTTAATTATCCCGCTAATGTGAAAACATCAAATTGAGTGACTGGATTATTATTTTTTAAACTTAAGCCAAAGAAGATGGTTTTAGGCTCAGGAATCATAGCTATAGCCATCTACATTAGACTACAAAGACTAAGGAAGTACTTATTTTTTGAAAACCTGCTTATTATGGAACAAATACTTCAAATAACTTCAATAGAACCAAATCAAGAAATAGTCTTGGGGCGGGGGGCGGGGGGGCGGTGGTAAGTGTGGCTTATCAATGCAATCCCTTTTGCTTAAAAAAGGAACTATTTTATACCAAATTTACAAAGAAAAACTATATTACTTCCTTAAAAACAGATCTATAACCACAGTAGTAAGATAAGTTATATTTTTGGAATATAACTAAATGTATCATATTTTTAAAACTCTGGGCTGACGATCTTTTTCTCTGAATCTTGCAATTAAAAATGGTCATATTTTAGCATATTAGCTAACTCTACCTTCCTCCTTGCTTTAACAGAACACTGATTGTGTTCAGTAATGAGCAGTGATGTTTCAGCAAAGGTAAACTGCCACACCCACCTCCAGCTCCAGGAGGTCAGGCTCAATTAGTCTAAACTGATGCTGGTACTTTTACTCTCTTTGATTTGGAAAAAGATCAAAAAAGTAATACAATTCCCTATAACAAAACAGGAGAGGCATCTGTTGGTGGAGACTTGTAGGAAAGATTGTTTGCTTTCTAAAAGAGCTACTGTGAAGAAGCAAAAGACATTGTTTCTCTTCCCTGTGCAAGGATGTGACAGCTGGAGCTCTGGCCATTAAGGACAAGCTTGAGCACAGAACCACAGAGCCCTGCAGAAGAGATCTTCAGTGAAACCACTGAGCTGCAAATGGAACCCCCAATCACCCTTCCTCCAGGCTTCTTGTTAATCAGTAATGAACATTTCCTTATTATGGAATCTAGATTTTCTGTTATTAGCAGCCAATTTTAATCAGGCATGATTCTAGCTCTTTGGCAGGTATTATATTACTTGATATAGCAACCAAATGAATGTATAGGTTCTATGATTATCTATACCGTTTGATAAATGAATAAACTGTAGACAAGTTTACTAACATGTCCAAATCTCATTTATGGTAAATAGCTAATAACCAGCCAGTCTGACTCCAGGCCCATGCTAAACTAACTAAATCTTAAAAACATTTCTTCAAAGTGATAATGAAATAACAACACCTATTAAGTTTAGATTCTGTATTTTGAGAAAATTGTCTTTCCTAAGTAGAACTTTATGTTTTTTAATTATCTAAAATTATTTCTATCACACAATGTTTTTGTATGCTAACATTTATGATAGCATAAAAATCATTACTTTTGCCTTACCATTGGTGGTATCAAAGGCAAACTGTCCTTTTTTATCGTTTCATATTCAAACACCCACATATACAAAATTATTTTAGAAGGTTTATGCTATAAAACATAGACTGAGATTAAGTAAACACTTAGGATTTCTTTCCACTGTGTCATTAATCTAAATTGAAAAACAGCTATTCCAGTATCTAGGCAACACAATTATTAATAACTTTAGAAATTATTGAAAGAAATAAATGAAATATTATCTCACTGAATACTCACCTAGTTTTCCATCCATATGAACATTTTAAAAAATAACTGATGAAATAACCAAATAACTGGATTTTTAATATCAAAACTATTAAAACTGTAAAGAAAACACTGGTATTCCCACTACAAAAATAATAATAATAATAAAATAAAATAAAATAAAATAAAATAAAATAAAATAAAATAAAATAAAATAAAATAAAATAAAATAAAATAAACCACTGTGACTAGCAAAGATAATTAAGACTTTAAAAAACAACACTGGAAGAATTTGGTTTTTAGACATCAAAACTTACCAGATAAATTCTTAGTCTTCATATAAAGAGAAGGCTTCTCTAACAGAGATGTAACAACTTTGCATAGCTGTTCTTCCCAAGACAGGAAGCCATTATTCATAGACTGGTAAACAATTCTGATTTCATGAACTGTAGGAGGCTACCATGCAGGAGTAAACTAAGCGATTTTAAAAACTTATAAACCTAAAATGGTCCTTGACATTTATGAAAGGATAAGTCCCCAAACCTAATAGATGTAAATTCGAAACAATACTATAGCATATATTTCTGTCATGAAGTGAAGTCAGGTATAATGGAAAATTTTAATTTGCCTCTTTACATCCTCTGACTTACTGCCTATGAATGAAGAAAAGAACTCATGAGTGGCCTTGAAAGCCTACTCATAAGCTGCACTAGTCACTGCCACACATCTGTGCCTCAGCCACATATTAAGCCCTGAAGTCGTAATACTTCAGAATCTATAGCAAATATTCATAACTTTTTATGAATATTTGGTCAGGGACTGCCGCATGAATATTCTACATCAACGTTAGACAAACTCCAACACACAGCCTATTACGTAGTTAAAGTTTCTTAGAATAATTTACCTTAGTCATCATTAAAATGGAGGGAAACATATTTTGGGATAAGGGCTAGGAAGCTATACCAACAACACATGTAGAAGGATTCATTTACGTTACCTGTTCTTGCTTCTCCAGCCACTTGTCCACCATCGGGTGACTGGCACTCAGAGATGAGCGAGCATTATCTCTCTGAAACTGGTTTGACCAGTTACTGGTATCCCGTGGAAGACTTCTGTAGTTTTCATCTTTCTATTCAAAAAGAAACAAAAAGTTGTCTTGTAAAAAAACAAACAAACAAACAAACAAAACAGACCTTGCAAATTAATGATGCACCTGGTTTGTCAAAAGTAGCAGAAAAATGATCCTACATATTTAAATTATTTTGATAAGCTTATACGAAATAGCTGATTAAGGACATTTCATCCAAATTAGACCTCAGAAATGGAGTCATATGCCAAGGATGAGGGAGTCTAATGGCTATAGCATGGAAGGCAGCCACACATGTATGTGCACAGAGACGAAAGATACCTACACTCCCTCCCAAATCAACCTCCCAGGCCAAGTATATGGAAAAGAAAACAAAAAGTATTTCTACATAAGATATTTACTATCCCTCAAACATGGCATTTTCTCTTTTCTTCTTCTTTTCAATCTTATAATAATATTGTGAGATGTTTTCTGAAATTTACCAAAAATGTGTAAAACATGGACGACTAATGAATTTCTTTATTTAGATCTTTGTAGTTTATGGCTTTAGGCAAGACAGTTAAGACCCTCTGGGATGTTCTGCTGCATACTTCACAGGCTAGTTGTAAGCATTAATTCAAATATCAAGGAAAAAAATAGTTTATACCAGTACATGGTACATAACAGACACAATTGTTCATCCCAACATGTTTATGACAAGTGATAGCTTTACATAAAAATGTAGTTAGTTAACAAATATTTATTTACTACATCCCAGAACAACCAAATGCTATTGGATGTTTCTTTTAAATAGTAACTTATAAAACTGTGCTTTGGCTTTTGGGCTGTAAAATTTAATTTCAATGTTCTGAAAAGAAATGACAAGGCTAAGCACTCAAAGGTAGTGAACTCAAACATTTCAGTTCAATAACTAAATCTAAATATCTCCTACGAGAACAAATTTAAAATGTTAACCTATGTCGACCCACTCGCATCAGCGTCCCTTTGAGAGAAGGGACTCGCATCACTTTGAGAGAAGCACCAAAATATCCTCCTTCAGAACTTTCTGTTAGGGTAGTCCGGCTGTGCATATTATATACATGATTGGTTCTAATTCTCCATTACTTAAACTATAAGCAGCCAATATAAACACAGAAACAAAAAAGTGTAATGTAATAGGTTTGCAGTGTATACAACTTAGCAATAGACCAGGATGTTGTTTTTTGTTCCTTCATGAGTTCCATCAGATAATAAAACTTAAAAATGAATTGATAGTCTTGAACCTATGCCAATATTGTGACATGTGGGGAAAAAAATGTTTTAATCTATAAATATTTACCAGTATGAATTTTAGCATAAAACTTCATAAGTTTTTTTAATTATCCTATAAAAAATAAATTTTAAAAATCAATATTAGCATTAAACATTAGCAGCAAGTACTTTTTACTAAAAAAAACCTGTACATTTCTGGTTAGTACAGCTCAAGAAAGCTGTAATGGAGCATAACGACAAATGCAAGAGAAAAGCTGGTAAGATTCGGATGCTGCTCCAGGCCCAGAGATTAGGGACTGACCTTGCGTATAAAAACATGGAAATGGTAAAATAAGCAAAGGACGTAGACAAAATCTAAAGAATGAAGGAAATGAAGAAACTAAAGCTGAGTGTATCTCCAAATACTAAGAGCCCCTCCTTAAAACGTGAGCATAATTCAGAACAAAGAAAACCTATCTGTTTCATGATAGTCCATAAACTTACTGAAAAGAAATTCAAATAAGTCATAAAGAGTAAATTTATTAATAATAGACCCTTAAATGTCCACGAAAAGAAGGATTGGAAGTATGGGGAAACACAAGTATAATTTTTATGTCAAGGATCTTGAGACTAACAACCATTGGCAAGGGACCTGATTTTTCCATTCATTTTCGACCTCTAAGGCAATTATTACACCAATTCTTTGCTTTGAAAATGAATAATTAAACAAAAACTATTAAATACCTATTCTGTTTTTCAATAGAAATGTATTTCAGGGAAGCCAACAGTGCCAGTAGATGAGGGAAAGCTTGTCCTTTCAGAAAAATGCCAAATAGGCAAAGTAGATTAATAATTACAAAAATCACCATTTTTAACTCCTAATGAAAAAATTCACTCAGACAAAAATAATCAGTGGATACTAAGACTGTTAAGTAAAAAGTTGATAATGAACTAGATGTATGCACAGTGACCTAATACCATTTGCAAAGGGAAAAATATATCTTTAAAATGAAGAATCCGGATGCCACCAAATTCTCACTTTTCTTGGTTTCAAGAATCCAGGATGCTACCTGTGCTTCCTTTGATTCCTTTGAATCTCCGACATTATTCCTCTTCCCTGAAATGGCTCTCATGGACTCAATCTACGGACTGCTTATTACTCAAAAAGTGTACAATTTCAAAGTCTCCTCCTGGACAACTTCTAGGCAAAGATCACCAATATTAAACTTTTTTCCTAAATTCATGATCTAAATTTTCAACAGGATGTCCCAAAGATACCACAAAATCAATAGACCCAAAGTGAAACTCACATATCAATTCTGGCACCCTTCTGAAAGATAGTCATAATCCTCTTCATCTCTTTCCTCCCTCTCTAAACCCCACAGGTGCTAGGTCTTGGCAATCCACAGTTCTTTACCAATATTTTACACTCTACCCATCATTCTAGCTCATGATCAACTTGTCTCTCATCTGAACCACAGCAGCCTCTAACTGGATGCTGGCTCAGCCTTATCCTCTCCAACAATGTTCTATGCCACTTCCTACAGAGGATTTTTCTAAAATGTATGTCAGGTCACATTATACCTGGGACACGTACTGGAAGTCACCAGAGGAACCTGCAAACAAGTGTGTGCTTGGTGTGCCACATGCCTCTTCACCTCCACTCATGATCTTTCTGGGTCTCGACTCCCAATGACCTTTTTCCTGCAAAAATACCTACCATTCTTCAACACCCAGTTCAACGGCTACTTTCTCTAAGAAGCATTCCCTGATTCACAATAAAATTACTAATGTCATGTTTTTGTTACCATTATATTCTAATTTTACTACTAATTATAGTTCTAACTTATAATTTAGTTCACTTTTTAATTGCTAGTTCCACTATGACAATAAAACCTAGGCAGATCGGCTTTTACCTTTAAACTCAAGCACTTAGCTCAGTGGCCTATACCTATTGTTGTTTCTTATTTTCACATGGTTTCAGAATATCAACACTTTTTAAAAGAATACTTCTACAAGTTGTTTTAAAAGTTGATAAGGGAATGCTTTAAAAGGTATCAAGATAAATTTCAGTGAAAATGTATTCTTACTGAAATGTAATAATTGTACTTTTAGATTTATACTAAAAGATGTATGTCATTGTTATATGACTATTTCAATTTAATGTCACACCTACTACAGTATACAATGTCTGTGGAAAATGTGATTATTTCCAACTGCACCTTAAAAGTGTGACATTTATCCATTTACATCAACTTTAACATGTAATTCATGTAGCAGGCCACTACAGGGTAATCACATAAATGCAAGGGCTACAGATCAAACTGTCCTTTTGAACTCTACCTAAAAAATTCTACAATTTATATTCTCAGAATCAACTCTAAGAAGTTAACAGATAAAAATAAAACTGACGTTAACCCCTGAAAATGAAAACGTTTCCTAATTCAACATTGTTATGGAAAAATCAATAACAAATTCACATATTAATTTATTTGTGGTATGTGAAAAGTAAACTACAGTAATCTTTGGTCTCTATCAAGTAAGTGAAAAATTTCTAAAATATGTAATTAATCACTATGCAACATATACATTATTTTGTTGATAGTATCATGCAGGTATTACTAGCATTTCAGCCATGATCTTGCTGATTATGTATACAGAGAATATAGTCCTATAAAGCTGCGATTCTCCATTTATGATGTAAGTGCATCGATAAACAACATAACATGAAATATATTTTCTACTTCACAATATATGCTTGAATATTAGCTGTTTCTAATAGAAATGTAATAGCATATTTTATTTTCAATTTGGAAACATTTTTTTTAGTATAAGTGATTTTAAAAATATGATAGTCTTTACTATGTCATGGACCAAATTAGAGTCAACTACAAAAAAATGGCAAAATTTTTAAGTTAAATGTATTTGTAAAACTTGTATTTCATAACCTAAAGAAAGGAAAACAAAACCAACAAACTTTTTGCCTTTAATATTTTGCAACAAGAGCTGTATTTGATAATAAACTGGAGAATGTAATTTTAAATTGATTTCATTCTATAATCAAATTAATGCCTCCAATCTGTATATTGGTAAATTTCAAAGCAAAAACAGCAATCTTTTTATTTAGACTTATAAAAATCTATCAGTAGTACCAATACATAAAACCTTAAAGATTATTAAATTTGCTAATGACAAGAAATAATTTATTACAGTAAAGCCACTACTTTATCTAAAAGATTATATAAGAAAAATACCATAAGGAATTACTTTTTTTTTTTTTTAATTATAACTTTAATCCTCTACTTATGAGGCTGCCCCAAACAGCCAGTGAGCTTTGCTGCTGGGTGGGAAACTTTTCCTCTTGCCAGAAAAAAACAGATGTTCCTGCTGTGATCAGGGATTTTTCTTATCATCTTAATGTACTGCCATATCATCAGGTGTCAAAAGCCATCCAGGCTGAGAAATGCATATTAATTCGCTGCTCCCTGGAAGCAGTACCCTGGTTATGGAATAAATCTCTTCCAGACTAGGGAAAGTAACTGTCCTTTCTCCCGCTCTCAGCCCTCCCCAAGCCAATTACAATTCAATAAAGTCACACAGAACCCTCCAATGCCTTGGGATAGACGCTTATTCCTGGCATGCTAAGCCGTAGCTCCAAGGCTTTATCTCTCAGAAACAGCTATTTAGCTGATGGTCAGATTTCTTGGCAGCTCACACCACTATGTTGCAGAAATATGGGAATATGTCTTGAATATTACAGAAGTAATGGATATTTCTATATTAGCATAGGAAACGTGGCTATATTTTCGCTGTTTTGATGCAAAAATTCCACTTTTAAAAAATCATTAGGAATTGTGTCATATTTTGAAATACTACTCAATGCACATAAATTTCACTTTTGCACCATCTGCGCATCCTATATTTTCAAATATTCCCATGTGGTTTTCAGATTTTAAATTTACAATAGTTTTCAACTCTACAGTTGTGGTCAAAGAGAAGATCCAGTTTTCTGCATTATCATTTCCCAAAGAAAGAACACACAAAAACAAAGGAAACATTCTCAGGATGTCCAACCTGAAATTATGAAACTAAAGTGAACACAGTAACTATGGCTTAGGATAATTTTTTTTAATTACATGAAGTTTGCTAAAATCATCAGTAATCATATTTTTGATTCAATGTAGCAGACCCATTCCCCTTTCTGAAGCTAGAGCTTATTCGGGGGGCCTCCTGATGGCTATTCCAGAGCATGACCTTGGAAGCAATGCCAAGGCTAAAGCATAGAAGATAACAACCATAAAATGGTCTGTAGATAGGATGTTTTCAATGTAATTTCCTGATTTTTAAATCATCCTCTAGATAATAAATGGGGGTGGGGTAAGTGAGATGCAGGGGCCATAAACCGACTCACACAAAACAACATAGGTTCGATAACCAACTTATAAACAACGACAGAAAGTTTGACAGTTCCTATCTGTTGAAAGCAATGCCTAATGCCGCTCTGAGGTTGACCTGTGGAAACGTCTTGGCCTTTATAAGTTGACCAACCCTTTTCTGTATCAGATCCCTCTATGTTCAGAGCCTGATGCAGATCCATGTTCCAGGGTTTATTTTTCGTATCTGATAGTAAGAATGTTAAGGTACTGCCAGTTGTAGGTTATGAGATAAAACTAAAATGTTATGCTTCTAGTTTTGTCAACATTACAACCTGAAGGATTTGCTGTGTGACAGCAAACTTATTTGCAAAACTAATCATAATTCTCAAATGTGTACTTATATATTAAAGAGAATTTCAACATGAATTTTTTTTTTCTGGCATATTGAGCATCCTTGAGTTTCCTACTGATCTAAATATAATTCTGTGTTCAAGAAGCTATTGAGCATATATCACAAAGACTGGAAAAGATGTGAGTTCAGATTTTTAGTTCAGATTTTTCAGGCCAGAATGAGTTTTAAGAACTATGTACCCTTAACATTTCAAAGGGAGAAAAAAAAAACTAATAAAATTTGATATACATGCTAGGAGACTTTATTTTGTACATTACTAAAATGGAAATTTGCTTAGGCAAATTACTAATTCCTGTTCAAAACCTAAACTCACTTTATAAAGATTAAAATAAAGATTTAAAAATAAAATATTTATTACTTCTGAAATTTGAGCTACAGAGGTACTATTTATTTGGCATCTAAAATCTCAGGATTTTGACTCTTTTCATTTAAAAATTTTAAAGTTACAATGTCAGTGTAATCCCATGTCTCTCATTACAAATTCTTTCACACTTTATAGACTATATGTCTATTACTAATGAATATAGTCATATATATATATAATTTTATTTCGACAAAAATGTATGGATGTCCAAATTTCCTCTTTGTCTTGTCACAATTCTGCTCAGAAGTAGAAACAAATTTATAAACACATACTCTTTTCTTTGTCTCTTCCCCCTTCTCATTAATAATGGTTAAGAATGTGGAAGAAAGCAAACACCAAGAAGGAAAACGAGGTGTGTACGTGTTTCAGTGTTTATGCTCATTTACAGTAGATAAAGTCGAGCAAAGCCATTACATAATCATGAATCACAAATTATATTTACATAAGAGATGGTTGGTTCGTTAATAAATACTACAGTCTGGGGAATAATCATGAGTGAGATGTTTGTTTTAAAATTGTTTTAAATTCCAATGATCTCTTGCCAGATATAACTGAGATAATCTCCTTTATCCTAAGAAAACAAGCAAAAGATGGTGAGGAAAAGGTAGATGGCAAGGAAAATTTAATTTTTTTTTCAAATTACAAAAATGTTATCACCATCTGGATTCTGAGAGATGAAGGAACAGAGCGGAAAGGGAAGCAGCATAACAGCAGCTCCCATTACGTTTCTTGCACAGAACTTAATAAAAACCAACATGACCACTTAAACACTACAGCCGTAAGTGTCAGGAATAGAGAAAACAGGCCACCATTATGGATCCCACTTCTTCAACCAAGGGCAAAGGTACGAGAAAAAAAAACAAAATATAAATATTTCAGATCAGATTTCATTTTGAAGAGCTGGCTAATTTTCTAAAATTATAATAAAGATAAAGAGCAACATTTGACTAATGCTGCTTGACTTTGAAAAACAAATTTAAATCTGCAACAATTTTAAAATATTTTAGAAAGTGATACATATTTCTTATTTCGAAGGCAACAAACACCCACTTATATTTCATTTTCTTTCAAAAACACATAACTCTATATGCTTATATCTCAAAACTAAAATTGTAAATAACAATAGCATTTTGGATTGGGAGCATTTGCATAATACCAAGAAAAGAAGGGAACAAATGCTAAAGATGATAGATGTGTAAAATATTACAGTAGTTGACTAATTCCAAAATATTTACTATAGTCTTATACATTATTTAATATGCAACATATATCTTTTATTTTATCTAAATATTTTCACCTTAATTTTAAAGCTATACACACACACACACACACACACACACACACAAAGTATGAAAATTTGAAAGTCAAGGAACTTGCACCATATATAACTACCCTGTCAACGTAAATATTAGCATTTCCGTCTTACACTTTTCAGTCTACAGTGATAACCTCGATGAACTGGGTGGATGAGCAGAACAACTGGCTGGTTCCTATGAAGGACCCAGGTAGTCTACATTTTATCTTTCTTAAAGTCCTCCCCTTAACTGTGAAATTGCCTCCTCAGGTAAACCATCTCCACAGATACATTTTTGAAAATGTTTGTTTTCACTTATCATAATCTTATCCTACTTACTGCTTCTCATACAATAACTTTTCTGGAGAATTCCATCTCCACTCAGGAAACATTTAGTGTAAAGAAATCAATGGCTCAAACTTCTAAAGAATGAAGTCCTCTTTTCAACCCCGTCAGCAGAAAAAGCATGTTCTCTGAGCAGAATATTAATTATCAAGGAAACTGTTTTTGTCCCCAAACTATAAGTGAAAACCATGATTTTTAAAAATGTCATTCTGGGAAATTTTTGAGTAATTCCTGTTGAAACCCCCACTTCCTCAAAAAAAAAAAAAAAAAAAAAGAAAGAAAAAACCACAACCTTAACAATCTGAATAAAGTGGAAACAAAACAGTTGTTGCACTGGGACGTCACAGCAGAAATTAAGACAAAAATGGGAGCACCCAACTATGAGAATGCAGCATGTTTAAAACCGGTAAGCAGTTCTCAGATTAAGGATTGTCATGGGGAAGGGTGCCAACCATAAAGCACTATTTAATAAAATCAGTTGAAGAACTTTTAATATAACTTATTTCCAAAGAGAAAAGTACATTTCAGAGAATGACCAGGTGTGTCAGAAGGCTCACAGAGACCTATACCTGATTTCTGGTTCCATGCGATCAATTATCTGTGCATTAACTGCCATCTCTGATTTTTTGGCACAAAATGTGGGTTATATAACCTGCCCTGTAAAGCAGAGTTTTTTTAAAAAAACTACTCACTTTGGAAAAAGTTTGGATTTACAGAAAAGTTGGGAAGATAGTGTATAGGACCCCTACTTTTCACCCAACTCCCTCCAATGTTAACATTTTACGTAACCTTGGTATATTTGTCAACACTAAGAAATCAACACTGGTACAATACTATTAACTAAACTAAAGACTTAGTTGCAATTCATCAGTTAGTGTTTTTTAACTCATGTCCTTGTTTCTTGCCAGGAGCCCAAAATGCATTCAGTTACCATATCTCCTTAGTCTCTTCTGATCTGAGACAGTTTCTCAGTCTTTCCTGTTTTGTTTTTTGGGGTTTTGTTTGTTTGTTTGTTTGTTTGAATGACATGACATTCTTGAAGAACAGTGATCAGATATTTTGTAGAATGTCTCTCAATTTTGCTTTGTCTGAAGATTCCTCATGATTACACTGGAGTTATGACTTTGGGAAAAAATTCCACTGAGGTGAAGTACCCATCTCATCACACCATGACATCAACATATCACTAATAATATTAACACTGATCACTTGGTTAATCTACCACTTCTCCACTTATAGTTATGATTTTTCACATCCAATCCTCTATCTTTCAGAAAAAAATTACTAGGTGTAGCCAATCCTCAAGAGGAGGAGAAAAGCATCTTCTGAAGAAGGAATTATTACATATATTATTTGAAATTCTTCTTTAAGGAAATTTGTCTCTTTCCCATTTATTTTTTATTCAATCATTTATTAATATCAGTGTAATCTCATGGATATTTATATTGGTTTTGGGGTTATAATCCAATTATATCATTATTTACTTCCCTGTTATAAAGCAATGCATATAAATCCCAAAGGTCAAGTATATAATTTCTCAATAGCGATAACAAAAATATTGATCATGATTATTAAAGAGACAAACACAAAAAAATTCCCCCCAAAGGGGACAGAAATGAAGATGAGTTCACATAATCAGATTATTAGTGATATTAATGAAGCTAGCATATTTCTACTTAAGACTAAGATGTTATATAGACTTGGTGAGGTTTTTAAAAATTATGCCAGTTCTAATCATAAACAAATGCTCATTATTCTTATATTCATATTTTAATTGCCTAACAAAAAGTTTTAGAGAGAAAATTATATGGTTATCATGTAATATTTTACAGTTTCAAATATTCAGCTAAATAAACATCGAGCAATAAATGAAGTCTGTAAATTTGTTGGGAAGTGAGTGGCATATTTGTTAAGAGTACAAAATTTGAAACTGAACAATCTAGGTTCGTATCATCATATCATAACTTTATTATTTTACAACAGGTTTAACTATTAGGTGAGTTATTTAAACTCTTTAAGGCTTTACTTCCTCATCAATATAATGGGAATGGCAACAATATGTACTCTTCACAGGATGAGTAAATGAGACAGAACATGTAACACAATGTAACACATCAAGCACAATGTCTGGCAAGAAGCAAGTGCTCAAAACAACTTGGCATCATTGCATGGAAATATCAAAACTTCTAAAACAGATACAGTTTAGAGATGGGATAGATGGAAACCATTTCTATACCCACACTGTAAAAAACCTAGATTGAAATGCAATTCTCCAAAGGCAGCTCAGAACATGACGGCACCTAAAAAAAAATGCAAATTAAATTATCAGAGCAGCCAGCATGGCATATACCCGGTGCTCTAGTCCCAAGCAATCCCGTTTTATAATTTTCTTGTTAATGATACAACATGAAGTGACTAGATCTAACTTCAAGACTCAAAGTAAGTAGGTTTATAAGCTAAAGTATCAAAAATTAAAAATGGAAATCAACTTAAAAAAAGAAATGAGGTGAAAATATTTTTAAAGCTGTGAATTTTTGTTCAGTATAATTGAATCAATGCCAATCAAAAGCTCTCCCTCAAGTCCAGAAAAACAGGTGTAATATTCCTCTATACTACATGTAACTTCTGAGGGTGCTCAATAAGGACTGACATTACTTTTAATTTATAGTTCTGGTGTGGTTTATGAACTCTAAAAATATCACATCCAGGCTCAAACATTTTTCCCAATAGAACCTTAGGATTTTTTAACTTTGGACACAAATTATAATACTTAAAGCATATGAAGACAGATTATATTCTGAAATATAGCACAAAAACAGATGAGACCAGTTTGTTAACAATTCGGACTAGGTGAGCTTGGCACTTGAAGTTGGCCTACAATAGCAATGATTATAACCACCTCTTACTTAAAGCATAAAACTGCACTGCATTCAAATTAGGATCTTTTAATATGAAAAACAGAAGGGTAAAACTTATAGTTTTGGAGGCTTTCAACAGGTGTCTACCCTGAGAATATAAGTGCTCTTTAAGAAGGACTCCTGGTGGCTAAAGTGGGCTCAAATTTGTTAACAGAGTCTAGCAGCCATTGCAAAATAGGGCTCATATTGCTCTCTCTGCTTTAGGTAAAAGGCACAGACTGGGCTGCCAAACCTCCTGCACTGTGCCTCTGCCTTCTAAGCCAATCTTTATAATGGAGCTCCTGGAATCGTATTTCAACCAATAGGACTGTGACTTTCTCATTCCAGAACTGCACAGCAACATCCTCATTTGCATCTTTATCCACCCATCAGAGAGATTCTATTCCAACCAATCAAGATAGTGCTATTTGAACCAGTTAAACAGTACATAATTGGAGTCCTCATTTGCATATTAATGGACCAATCGGGGACTGGGGTCAGGGCACTCTCTATATAAGCTAACTTTACCTCTGCCTCAAAGAAACGCCTGGTTGCATTTCCTGTTAACAAACTCAGCTGTAACACCTGAGCCTCTTGCTTGAGCAGTTTCTACTGAGCTGTTTCATGCCTGAGCTGGCTCACTGCTAAACAGTTCCACAGTGGAGCTATTTCACAACTGAGCTGTATCACAATTGAGCAGTTTCACTATTAACCTGTTTTCACTGAATGGTCTACCACTTCACCACACCCCAAACTGGGCATTTCTGTTGGTCTTGAATTGGCGACCACAACCTTCAATGGACAGAGGAATGCAAATGTTTCAGCAGAATAGTCTAAGATTTAGGTCTCAGTTGGATCTCCCTTGAAGCTAATGCCCCAGAAAATTAAATACAACTATAAGCTCCCTCATAGACAAAACATGTGGTTTTAAAGAACTATCTTAGCTCATCCTTTTAAGTTTTACATGGTTACTATTACTAGCTGGCAGTTAGTTTGTTCATAAATAACCAAGAGATAAACAACATTTTTTAATAGCTAACTAGTCAAATGTACTAGTTTAAAAATAAAATAATATATTCAAATTTATCTATTTGACTGGCCTTATATATTAGAAAGAAATGAGAAGAAGCAGAGACTAAGAAGCCAAAAAGTAGAGAGGGGATGAGGAAGCAAAGAAGTAGGTAAATGCAGAATTTCATTTTAAGATGAATGAATGAATGAGCAAGCAAGCAGATAGTTTAGGGTAGTTTTAAGTACAAGTAAATTTTAATTGCTAATATTTTGGCTGAGTATCAATTGCCAAAGTTTTCTTACTTTCAATAAAACAGGGAGTAGTAAATTTCTGGAGGTTCCTTGTGTGTAAATTAGCACTGATGACCTCATGCATGATACTGAGAATTTGGTGTCTAAACTCTATGTATTCAAATGTACTTTAAACTAAGATGGGGGAAAGGGATGCACAAAGGAACAATAGGCAGAAACATTATTTGTATCATAGCTTCTATCTAGAAAAAGTATTTCCTGTTCTAGTTTTACATTGATAGAATAGTATCAAATATCTCAATGGGTTGTTATAATCCTTTTTTTAAAAATCTAAAAAAAAAATTCATTTTGATTTTAATTTGAAAATGATAAATTTGAGCAATCTAAGTGTGAAAAGAAGTGAAATGTCACAAAATCAAATATGGTTCCAGATTCTGTTTTGCTACGATATAAAAATTAGCCTAAAAAGAAAAATATCAAAATAACCTATATACTCTACTTGCCCACTCTTAAAAGGCCTGGACACATTCCCTTTTCATATATACCCAAGTTCTCAAAAAAGGCTGTGTCCCGGAATCAAAAGAGCAGCTTTAAATAAACAAATTTCCTGAAGTGGGCAAAGAAATCTGTGATGTAAGTGTGTTTCATCTTTTAAAAGTTCACAGGTTAATTGTGGTGCAGAGCCGAATAGGACCATTAAGCTATATGGTTAAGTCAGTAAATTCTGGAACTCAAGACAGTATCAGTTGCTTGTCTTCCTCATCCTCTCTCTCATACCCTAGCTCACCCAACTAGAGCTTCCCACAGTGATTTATATGCCACTTTGTTATTCATGAACTATGGAAAATAATTAACTAGCTTTTAAAAAATGTTCATTTCCTTGGTCAAATAAGTCTACTTCAGAAATTTATTCTAAGAAAACAATCAAAGATGACAACATAAATTAGGATCTATATAAGGATCTTATCTGACAGGTACTTCTAAAGGTTACTTATAATAGCAAAAAAAAAAGTTGGTAAAGTATAAATGTCAAGCAACAGAAAAATCACCAAATAAAGTGACCAACAGGTACACCCCAAATATCAGTACATAATAGATCATTATGCAAGCTATCACTATTCATAACACAGAAAAATGCTTTTAATAGAGCATAAATTAGGGGAAAAAATGCAGAAATTAAACTATATGTCAGATGATTTCCCATTGGTAACAAGGACAGCCACCAACTATACAGTTATACCCCATAGAAATCCTAAATACACCAAACTGCCAATAGTGCTTATCTTCAAGATTCCAAGTTACTTGTCTACTTCTTTATACTTTTCATTATTTATAAAGGCAAAGAGTAAATATTCTCATTACCAGAAAAAAATTGTTTTGGGAATCTTAAAATATACCACCAGAAATGTTTATAAAAATAATTTTCTAAAGCTAGAAGGTCTCAAAGCTCTTTTAATGGATGTTAGGAGAGACAACAAAGACATAACTAAATAGCATCTCTTTAAACAGTTTGCATATATCAGGGATATTGAGAAGATACCAAATATGCCAACCAACTAAATCAAACAGAAATCATAAGTCCAGGGGGTCAAAAACATTCCAAGGTTTCTCTTGGGGGAGAGAGTGGGGGTGCGGTTTTGCCATGCCAATATAGTATGTTCTTTTACCACTCTCTTCCCCTTTCCCTAATCAAGTATGAATCTTTCTTGGAAACTAGTCAAGATACAGTTTTTATGCTAAAACTACCTAAGTTCATTTTTGTTGTGGCAGGAGGACAAATTTAACTTAGAAAAGCAATATCTCTCATTATCTGGGGGAAAGAAACAGTGGCTTATAACTACTGCATAATGAAATAGAACACAGACTTTATCCTTGAAACTTCACGGTAGGCTGATGCTGATAAGTGCCTCATTACATCGTTCTTGATGGAATGAATCAAACACTATTCACGTACTAGTTGGACTCTGTATTTGCAAGGATACTAACTTAATAAGGATGACTAAAGAGGTGACAAGATGATTTAAGTATTCACACTGATTGAAATACTCTTTCCCAAGATGAAATATGAAGCACATGTAAAATCTCAAATGAAAATACATCTTCTAGCAAGATACTTTCTAAAGTGCAAACAAAATGTTCTCTGAGTTGAAAAAGGCCTTGAGCCACAAAATGCTGGAAAACAGAAATGAGTAAATGTTCCAAAGAAGACTGAAAAAAAGCCAAGACTCTCTTCCCCTTTACATCTCATGTTCAAATAAAAGTCTAAAAAATTTTAAGAAATCCAGAAGCCCATAATTCTTGTTCTCACCAAGCTCGCACTTGGCTTAGAAGCATCAAAATCTACCGACATTGTCCTCTAAACTTAACAGTGGAATGAGATATTATCACTACCGTAACTTAGAAGGGTGTGGCTGTCATCTGAGGTTGTGAACCATAGGAGAAAGTTCAACATGGTAGTGTTCTAATATACCAGAATTAAACCTTCCTGCTCAGAAATGAGATTTTAATTCGTTGGTTGCATTATTCTAAAACTGTTTTGCTTATTCAACTTGGAAGAATAGAAATCACTATACTATGTACATGAGCTACAAAAGAATGTCAACTTATCCTAAACAATAGAGATCGATGGATCACAAGACTATGAACCAACCTTTAACTCACTTATTTCCATGTTTTTATACAGAAATCCCAAACCACTAGGCACTGATAAGGATTTATAACATCCTGAAATTGTCTATTATGGTAAGCACCAACAGACTCGAGAGAAATAAATTTAATATTGACTGGCACACATGTTAACTTCCAAGCATCCTCTCTGAATATTGAAAAAAAATGGGAAGTCTAGCCACAGTAATCAGACAAGAAAAAAATAAGGCATCCAAATCAGAAAAGAAAAAGTAAAACTCTCATTATTTGCAGATGACATGATACGATATATAGAAAATCCTAAAGACTCTACCAAAAAAACTAGTAAAACTAATAAATAAATTGAGTAAAATTTCAGGATACAGAATCAATATATAGAAATCTATACATCGATAATGACCAACCAGAGGAGAAATTAAGAAAAGAATCCCATGTACAACTCCATCAAAAAAACATACATATCTAGGAATAAATTTAACCAAAGAGGTTAAAGTCCTATACTCTGAAAACTTTAAGACACTGAAGAAAGAAATTGAAGGAGATACAGATAAATGGAAGGATATACCTTGCTCGTGGATTGGAAAAATCGACACTGTTAAAATATCCTTACTACCTAAGATTCAAAGAAATCCCTATTAAAATACCAATGGCATTCATCTCAGAATTAGAACTAATCCTAAAATTTATATGGAACCAAAAAAACCCTAAATAGCCAAAGAAATCTTAAGAGCAAAGTAGGAGGAATCACGCTCTGTAATATTAAACTAGAATAATCAAAACAGCATGGTCTGGCATTACAACAGATACATACATCAATGGAACAGAACAGAAAGCCCAAAAATAAATCCTCACTTATATTTTAATCTACAATGAAGGAGGCAAGGATATACAATGAGATAAAGACAGTCTCTTCAATAAGTGGTGTCGGAAAAACTGAACAGATATATGGGGAAAAAAATGAAATTGTACTTTCTTACACCATACACAAAAATAAAATCAAAATGTTGTAAAGACTTAAATGTCAGACCTAAAACCATAAAATTCCTTGAAGAAAACGTAGGCAGTAAACTCTCTGACATTAGTCATAGCAATATATTTTTGGCTAGGTCTCCTCAGCCAAGAACAATGAAAATAAATAAATAAATGAGCCTAAAAATTTTTTGCACAGCAAAGGAAACCCTCAACAAAACAGAAGGACAACCTACTAAATGGGAGAAGATATCTGTCAATGATACATCTTATAAGGGGTCAATACCCAAAATAAGGAACTCATACAACTTAACGCCAGTAAAAACAAACAATCCAATTAAAAAATAGATAGAAAACCTGAAGAGACATTTCTCCCAAGAGGACACAGAGATAGCCAAAAGACGTATGAAAAGATACTCAACATCAGTAATCATAAGGAAGATGCAAATTAAAACCACAATGAGATATCACTTCACCTGTCCAAATGGCTATCATCAATAAAACAACAAAGAACAAGTACTGTCCAGAATATGAAGAAAAGGGAACCCTCGTTGTACACTGTTGGTGGGATCGTAAATTAGAGAAGGAACTATGGAAAACAGTATGAGGAGTCCTCAAAAAAACTAAAAATAAAACTGCCATATGATCCAGCAATTGCACTTCTGGGTATCCAGAGAAAACAAAACCACTAATTCAAAAAGATATGCACTCCTATGTTTATTTCAGCATTCCTACTAATAGCCAAGACGTGGATGGAACCTAGATGTCCATCGATAGATGAATGGATAAAGAAGATGTGAAATACACGTACATGCACACGTGTGCACACATGCACACACACACACACACACACACACATACACACACACTCGAATTATTCAGGAATGGAAAGAACAAAATCTTGCCACTTACAACATGGTTGGACCTAGAGGGTCTTACGGTAAGTGAAATAAGTCAGACAGAAAAACAGCATATGATTTCATTCATAAGTGGAATCTGAGAAAAACAAACAAATGAATAAAGAAAACAAAACAGAAACAGGCCCAGAGATACAAAGAACAAGCTGATGGTTGTCAAAGGGCAGGGTGGTCAGAGATGGGAAATAAAGTGAAAATGGGCAGGGGATGGGGGGAAAAAACATGGACAATCTTTTCATAACTGAAAATCAGACAGCATTTGATCAGCTATGTACACACTTTCAAAAAGCTCTCAAACTAAAATATAAACAGCTTAAAATTTAGACAACAAATTTAGTAAATTGATATTTGAAAAGTAAAACCAAAGATAATTCAAAAGACAAATTCATTACACATTACCCTTTATGAGTATTGTATGTGAATATGATTTCATCTCAAGATATGAATGTAAATCAAGCCTTTCCTACAGAAAAGTATGGGCATTTGGCTACATGAAAAAGCACTTCAGGGAAAAGGCTTGTTGAATAAGTCACCATTTTCAAAACAAATAAAATTATATTCAACTATACCTTCACAGCATTGATACTTAGAATGTGAAAAAAAATGGAAAAAGTATAAATGTCCAACAATAGCAGAATGATAAATAAATTAGTGTAGACTCTATAAGTGGAATATATGCATTCATTAAAAATATTTCCTAATAAAATTCACACTAGGGGAAATTCCTATGATAGGAACAAAATGTAGAAATTATCAGGATGCAAATATGTAAACTCAGTTTGACTCCCAACTGTGTGTGTGTGTGTGTGTGCGCGCGCGCGTGCACTACCATTGTAATACTGATTGTTGCTGAGTGTGGAAATTATGGATAATTTAATTTTGTTCTATTCTTTAGTCACTCCAATTTTTTTTTTTTAACAGATAGATATGTGTTTAAAAAGGTCAGGGTGGTGGATGTGATTCACTGGCAATGAGCATCTCACCCTTCATGCAGCATGCCTCCTGCTGCAGAGGCTGGAAGGCTACAGTCCATTTCCCAGACTCTCCCAGAAAAATACTGATGTCTCTCTCAAGAAGACATCAGTCTCAGGCCGAGTCTAAGTGGATATATCTCTTTAGAATTTCTAGCTTTATATAACTCCTGACATCTAGTTTTAAAAAGTGAGCATACTAGAATGAGTCAGTGAAACTGCTACCATTCAGAACTAAACCTTTTAAGTAATTTAGAAATTGCCGGTACACGATTCTATTGCCAATCATCAAACATACACTTCTACCCGACACAACCTCATGCTCTGGTTATTTCAAAATACAATTTATAAACATAAATATAAAATACACATCACAATTAAAGTGTTTGCTTTCTTTGTATGATAATGTAGAATTTCTTATTGGCATCTAAAATTACCCATAATATGTTTAATTTAAAAAAAATAAAATAAATTATAAAGTTAAAAAAAAAGGATCTGGATGCAAATTACATTCTGACCATTTGGACTCAACAGTCTGAGGTTTTAATGGTGGTTGTGAAATAGAGAATTTTCTTAGGCTGTGGAGATGGAGTTTTCTGAGGCACTTCTGGGTTCAGTTCCCAGCTTCACAGGTGACAAGAGGCAAGGTAAGCAGACTTGGAGACAGAGTGCTAGTGTCCAGTAGGCAGAGGCAGGTAGGAAGACTCCAGGTGCCCACACAGCAGCCCCACCTTATTCCCTTGGCAGTCCACATGGGTAGTACCACAGTGTTCAGAAAGTCCCCGAGGTCCAGCCTAGGGCCTACTCTTCAAGCCCTCTCACTGATTTTCCGAGAAACAAATTCTAGGTATAAGTCCTTTTTTGTTTAAAATAGCTGCTGTGGTTCTGTTTGCTGCAACTCAAACTGACACACACATCCAAGATATTAAATGAGTTAAGAAGGAAACCCCTATTACCTCCATGATTTCTGACTTATTATCCTTCAACTAAGTGAAAACCTTTTGAAAAAGTAATATTTTTTTTTAAATCACCAACTTGACGAGTTTATATATTTGTGAACAGTATGTAAATTAGGTCCATTCTGAACAGAAATGTCACGAGGCCCACTCAGAAACTGGATTCTGCTTCTTTGGATACTCTACTGCACCAGCAGTTTCTGAGTAAGCCTCATGATGGAAAATATTCCAGTATGATTCCTCATCAAATATATAATGTTTCAGAAGACAGATCTTTACATTTAATCCCCCGATCCAAAAAATCAGAGACTTCAGTATACTATTTTTTCCCTATAGATTCTTCTCACTTTAAACTTACGTAATACATAAATTTCTTTTCTTACTTGAACTAGTGCAAAGAAGAGTTTGTTGAAATGCAAAACTAAGTTAAAAGAAATATTTAAAACAGGTATTTTCATACAGATGAACAAAAATATTAAGCAAATTTCAAGCTACATTAATTTTAATATTAATATGTGATTAATAGTATAGTTCCACATTTCTCAATATGTCCTCTATATATATATACAATATATGCTGTACTAACATCAAAAAATATTTAATTCATTAAACAGAAGTTTACTGAGCATTTATTCTACGGGTTCAGCAGTGAAAATCACAAACACGGGTTAAAGTTCATTGGGTAAAAGGTTAGAGATATAACAGAATGGAATAAGGGTTCTGTAGAAATATATAACAAAAAGCATTAACAAACAATTTGAAAAAACTAGACTAAATAGACTAAAGTGTACTTCTTTACACTAAATAAATTAGGTCATGGTCTAAAATAAATTAAGTCAAAGAAGAAAATATCAATTTCTAGACTAGAAAGTATACTTTCATTTTTGGAGATAAAATTATCAATTGAGTAGTTAAAACTAAATGACCATAGAGTCCACTTTCATCCTTAAAAGTTCATAATGCTATATTTCTTTAATATACCTCATAAGTCAATATGAATATCTGCTTATACATGTGTTAAATACCCCTGTGAGAACATGCGAAAAGCTAACAAGGGAGTTCCCATGAAGAGAAACAGGGATAGAATAGGAGAAAAGGTAAGGAGGGACTTTATATGAACCTATTACATATCGAAAGTTTTCATTTTTAATAATATTAATATATTCTATTTAAAAATGGAAAGTAAATGCACAGCATATATAGCTTGTCTTTTATCAGAAAATTCAAGGGCAATAAAAAATAGGAAGTTATTTGAACTTTGATGTAAACGTCAGTAAGCACACACACAAAGGGCCGTCATGAAGATACCAAGAAGACACAAAATAGAAATGGTTACCTTCCTATCACAGGCTTTAGGGCTACCGGCAGTGTTCTGCTTGAGGAAGCCCGCTGTTGTAGACCAGCGTGTGGGGTTTTTTCGTGAAGGCTCTTCAGAGGAAAAATTGCTATCGCTGACAGAAGTTGAGAGGCCAACTAAAGCTGGGTCACTGCTTCGTCGGACATGAAGAGGCATATCTACAAATACAAAAAAAGCATTATTTTTTTTTTAAAAAAAGATAACTAATGTCTGAAAACTACATGTTAGGATAAAGGTAGTCAGATCTCAAAGATTAAAAAACAGAAATAACAATTTAAGGTGACAGTGGGTCAGCATTCTAAACAGAAATTCTTTTAGTGCCTTTAAAACACTTCACGGCAAAAGAAATGTGGTATGTACGAGAAGACTGTTCTGAGGTAAGACAGCCTGGGCTTGCATTTGTGCTTCACTACATGTTACCCGTGTGGCTCTGGGCGACTTTCCTATCCTCTGTCTCTAATCCATTCGTACACAAATGGCAATAAAATAGTACTTCTTTCATAAGGGTACTGTGAAGACTAAATGAGATAAAATGTTTAAAATAGTGCTGGACACATGGTGTGCACTCAACAGAAGAGTAACAATAATAACCTTTACTGCTATTATTATCCTAATATTTCTAAATAAAATATCATACATATTCTAAAATAAAAATAATCTAAGCCATGAACCAAATTTCATCCATATACAGTGAATTAAAAATACAGAATTTAAACAGTGTTTGGCTATTCTATTAAAGAATTCTGTTGTATAAATATATCTTTTGTTCAATGAAGTGTAATCAGAAAATGGAAAGCACAAATATATTTTGTATCCTTAAGATAACAAAAATCTTGAAAGTAATATGCAGGAAATTTCTGGCATATACTCACGAAATTTCATGGAAGAGTGTTTTAGTAACTACTCATACGAAAGAGGTTTGTTTGCAATTACTATAACAAAATTGATATCAAACTCAAGCTAACATTTGTATCAGTAGAACTAAGAACATTTTGGCAGATACAATCATTGCTACAACAGAGAAGAGACAGAAGAATAAAAGCAAGCCAATGAGTCTGTAACACTGAGAATCAGAACCAAAAGCCCTACTCGACAACTGAGCAAAATCATTCAAAAACATAAAACTAATTATGTTTAGAGTAACCTATTTTCAAAAATTGGGATGCAAGTTAAATATTTATTAAAAGCCTCAGGATGGCGTAGAATGTAGAGGCTGTGCACACCTCCTCTAGTGACTACAACAAAATTTAACGAAATTATAAAGCAACTAGTACTCAGAGTTGCCAGGGGTGTGGCTGAGCAAATGCCCTACAACTAGGTCACCTCAAATAACAGGTCATCTCAAAATAGTCAGAAGGGCGGAGACACAAAATGGCCCAGTCCCAATTGAGAATCGGGAGTGCTATCTTGGCTGCAGAGCCACCTTTCCAACCTGAGGAAAAGTGGTCCTAGCCACACACTGGACTCCCCAGCCCAGGGTACCAGTGCCAAGAAAAGAAGTCCCCATAATCAATGGCTGTGAAAACCAGTGGAGATTGAGGCTGAGTGAGACGCGGAGCTGTGAGAAGTGGAGACTTCCTCTTAAAAGGCCCATTCCCGGCCTTACTCACTGACAGACTTGCTCACTCTGAGCTCCAGCGCCATTACAGCTGCTCAAAGGGCACCAGGAACATTCAGGGAGGCGCTGAGCTGTCGGGCTTCAGGGCGATGGTTGAAGGAGCAGTTTGCTCCCAGACAGAGGTGCAAGCAGAAGCTTTTTTGTTCCTTTGTTGAGCCCTCCCCATCCCAGCTAGAAGATACAGGCGCCATCGACCTGGATAACACAGGTCGTTCTGTTCAGGGGGATTCCCTGAGACTCTGCCTCTCCCAACTTGTGGGCCCATCCAAGCCACTTCCAGTGATTTATTCCATACAAACAATCTGTCTTGGCTCCTACTGCGAACTTTCATATCTCTCAAAGGCTCACAAACCCCAAAGCAGCAGCATCTGGCCTTGCCGTGCCCTGTACCTCTTGCTGAGCAGCCCTACGCCCTGCACTTCTGGCAGCCAGCCTTGGTTTCTGACTTGGACCCTTGAGGCACCCATAAGCCCAGCATGGGTGGCAGTCATATGTGGATTTCTTGAAGACTCTCACCAAGTGGCCCCAGAGGCACACAGGCTGTGGCTGAACCTGGCCTGCAGCTGGGCCCCTCCCAGGTCTGTGCCAAGCGGTCCCACAGGACACTTACCACATAAAGCCACTCTACAAAGGCCAGGAGACTTAGAGGCCCTACATAATACACAGAAACAGACACAGGGAGACAGCCAAAATGGGGAGACAAAGAAGCATGTCCCACATGAAAGAACAGAACAAAGCTCCAGAAAAAGAATTCACCAAAATGGAGGCATGCACCAGATGCAGAGTTCAAAACACTGGTTATAAGGATGCTCAAGGAACTTAGGGGAAGAGTAGATGAACTCAGTGAGAACTTTAACAAAGATATAAAAAAATAAAATAAAAATGGAAATGGAAAACCTAACAGGGAGCCAGTCAGAAATGAAGAATATGAGATGAAGAGTACATCAGAGAGAATCAATAAAGTAGATTAAATGGAGGATAGAATCAGCAACATAGAGGATGAGGTAGCAGAGAACACTCAATCAGAATAGCAACAAGAAAAAAATAATGCAAAAAAATCAAGATAGTTTAAGAAGCCTCTGGGACAATATCAAGTGTAACAACATTCACATCATAGGAGTACCAAAAAGAGGAGAGAGCAAGGAATTTAAATCATATTTGAAGAAATGACAAATATCTTCCCTATCCTAGTGAGAGAAATAGACATACAAGCCCAGGAAGTTCAGAGATTCTCAAACAAGATGAACCCAAAGAGGCCTCCACCAAGATACATCATAATTAAAATGCCAAAGGTTAAATTCAAAGAGAGGATCTTAAAAGCAGCAAGAGAAAAGCAATTAGTTACATACAAGGGAACACCTATAAGACTGTCAGCCGACTTCTCAACAGAAACTTTACAGGCCAGAAGGGCTTGACACAAAATAGTCAAAGTGATGAAAACCCAGGACCTACAAACCAAGAATACTATACCCAGCAAAGTTATCATTTAGAATCAAAGGACAGACAAAGAGCTTCCCAGACAAGAAAAAGCTAAAGGAGTTCATCACTACCAAACCAGTATTATAGGAAATGTTGGAGGGACTTCTGTAAGAAGAAGAAAAAAATAGGTATCCAAAGTCTAAATAAAGAATGGCAATAACTACATATCTATCAACGAGTACTTGAAATGAAAAAGAGTTAAATTCGCTAATCAAAATGTAGGGTGGCTGAATGGATAAGAAAACAAGAGACTCACTTCAGATTAAAAGATACATAGAGACTAAAAGTTAAGGGATGGAAAAATATATTTCACGATGGACCTAGAGGGTAGTGTGCTGAGTGGAGTAAGTCAGATAGAGGAAGACAAATGCCATATGATTGCACGTATATGTGGACTATAAAGAACAAAATAAGCGAACAAACAAAAAAGCAGAAACAAACTTAGAGACAGAGAACATTTTGAAGGTTACCAGGTGGGAGGGGTTGGGAGTGGGGGGGTTGGTGAAAAGGGGAAAAAGATTAAGTACAAATTAGTAGTTACAAAATAAACATGAAGATAGAAAGAATAGCATAAGAAATATAGCCAATAACACTGTAATAACTATGTATGATGTCAGAGGGGCACTAGATTTATTGGGGTGATCACATTGTGAGTTATATAGATGTCTAAGCACCATGTTGTATACTCGAAATTAATATAGTATTGTATGCCAACTGTAACTGAAAAATAAAAATTAAAAAAAAAGTCTCTACAAAACAACTTTAACGGTGTAGTCAACTCGTTTACTCTATGAGAAACATTTCTGGAGCATTGATGCATTGGTCAGTGGTGTAGATGCATATTTCCTTGAGATGCTAAAGACAAACTATTTATATTCATTGAAGGTTATAGTTAAATCATCATCAATTCAATAGTCTCAAAGATGTTAAAGCAAAATAGAAATGATCAGAGAAACAGAAGCATATCCTAAAAAAAAAGTGGCATTTAACATCTGCTTCTATATCATAAGGATTTAATAACAATGAGAGCCTGAGTAACATTATCAGAGAAAAAAATATACTGAATATTTAATATTGTTGGTGGTTATCTTAATCTGCTAGGAGAAACACACACATAAAATTACAGAAAAGAAAATTTTCCAATTTTTAAGTGTACGTAGAAACTTATGAGTTTATATAATCTGCGCCAAAAAAAATAAAAATAAAACACACCAAGAACTATATAGTCACTCTCAAAATAAGTTCACAAAAATACACTTCTAACAATCTGTGTGTCTTAATACTACAATGCTCTTACTATGAAAGTTTTTTCTCAATTAACACAGTTGTTCCCGGATTCACCAAATTCGAAATGTAAGCATAAAGCAACAAAATAGGGAAGGGGAGAATAACGAAGCAATTATAATACTGCTTCTTAGATATGGGTTCAGTTGCTTGCCAATTATAGGGCTGTTAATTACCTGGTTGTTTAAGTACTCTGTATGCCTCAATCTCTCTCTCTCTGTCGATCTCTGTCTCTCTCTCTCTCTCTTTTCTCCCTCCCTCCCGCCCTCCCTGCGTTTATGTGTATAAGTCTAAAAGAAGCAATATTAGTTCACAAAAGATCTTTTAAAAATAATACAAAGGTAATGACCAAAAGTACTACCCATAATAATAAAATAACCACATAAAAGTACACTTCAACCCCAAAATAAATTCAGGGACTATATAATTTCATTGAATTTGTTTGGCTACATAAAACAGCTTTCTCTATTTGTTTTTGAAATTTTTCCCAGGAGAAATAAATTGCATACATGATTCTGATTAGATAAATAATTAAGACCATCACCAACTGATGGGATGTGATCACTGTGCTAATCTGTTACTCTGAAACAGAAATAATTAGCATTTTACCTTTATGTAACTGTCAAAATTTGTAGATGCAGGAAAGAAAGGAGATGAGACATTATGTGGGTTACAGTGGAGACTGTGGACTCTGTGTGTTGTCCCTTCTGGGTAGATGCTGGGGCAGGGCACCAGGCAGCATTTACTACACAAACGCAGACATGCAGAATGCCCCAGGAGATGTGCTATGAGGCAGCACTTCCTGCGAGCTCTTCACACATTAAATGGTTTGTTTTCATTTTAATAATAACTATAAAAGAAATTAATATAAATATACTTGGATCTATCATTTGTACTACCTTATCAAGTACCACCAAGCAATTTCAGGCCCCATATTTACATTTGTGTCCACTGTCAAACTCAGGAAGGTGTCTAAGACTCAATTACCAGATATGGAAAAAGAACAGAATTCAATTTAAAAGGTAAACTATGTGTTCTCAAAAGAATGCCAAATGGCATCATGATAATCTTGAAATCAAGGTTTTCTTGCACTCTGATGTGCTGAAAAAACTGAGACATCATGCTGCACACAAGCACCATAAGGTCCAAAAGGCAAGACCTGTGCCACACGGCCTCAGTCTACGTTCATGCTGCCTACAATTCAGTGATTCACACTCAACAATACTTCATTCATTTTCTCTCACACTGATAAGTGTAAATTTACACTTTAATTGGTTTTAATTTCTTCTTGGTTTTATGGTTGCATGAAAATTATAAGGCACTTTTATCTAGTTTTCATACACACAAACACGTACACATGCACGCACACCTGTTTAAGTGATAACATATTAGAACCAATGATTTAACTTAGAGGAATCCGAGTCTTTTTATTTAATGGGTCTCTACATTAGTCACAGTGAAGAAACATGTGACTCAACAGACGAGAAAGCTGAAGTCCAGAGAGATGACAAGAGGAGCATGAGGTCTATGTCCTAGCCAGAGCTTCGGGCTCCTCGGTCAGGGCTCAATCATTACCAAGTTCATAATCAAATTATGAAACCACTTCTCTTATTGAATAATTTATTGAAAGCAAATTTTATCTCTAACAACTTACAGATAAAAAAGTCAATTTTGTAAAAATTTAATTTCGTTGTTTTCAAAGTAGAATTATATAAACTGAGAAATTATACACTAGTTTTAACTAATAGCATCCTTTGACTTGGGGAAATTAAATAAGTATTACATTAGCAATACATAGAGATTGAAACAACAGGCATTCTAATTTCAGAAATGTTAAAATAAGAGAAATTTTTTAAAAACCTACTGGTGAAATAGAGGAAGTACAATGTATAAGATAAAAAGAATGCCCCGGAGGAGACTAGCCCAATCAGTGCTTCTCAAACATTCAACTCAGGACCCTTACACACTTAAAAATTACTGGGGACCCCAAAGAGCTTTTGTTATGTGAGGTATAAATAGGAATAGTTACTGTATTAGAAATGAACATGAAAAATAAAATGAACATGAAAAAATTTTAAATATTTATTAATTCATTTTTAAGTTAACAATAACAAAACCATTCATTGCATGTTAACTGAAACAACAGAATTATATGAATTCTATTTCACAAAAGAAAGCATATTTAGTGGGAGTAGCACTGTTACATTTGCTTAATAGAAGACATCTGGGTTCTCATCTCTGCTTCTGCATTCAATCTGCTGCAGTATGATAAAATATAAGAAGAAAAAAAGAACTTCACAAATCTTTAGCTAGAAAATAATATTTTAATAAACTTATTAGATAATTGTGAATATTCTTCTTTAATGCCACACCAAAACTTGACAAATGAGAGTTTCTCAAAGGTTAGCTGCAATATGAAATGTAAAACTATTCATTCTTTGTACATTAAAATCTACTTGTCTGTGTCACACTTTGAATGGGTCTTTAACTCACGAAAAATTTTGTAACAGTAGTTATTAGGAATATATCAGTAATTGTTCTGCCAATTTTATAAATGTCGATATGTCTCTTCGTGTCAGAAAATCACATATGTGACCATCACTACCAATTTCATCAAAAAAGTCATTAAGTATTGGGAAATTGTCATGCTCGCAGTGGGATATAAGTTTTCCAAAATCTAATTTTCACTAGAAAACTTAAAGTTTATCTTTGGCAACAAATACTGTCAGTCATTTGCCACATAGTGACAGGCTCACTTCATTCATTTTCTAGGAACTGTTCCAGACACCAAACGCTGAATTACCACAGTTTTTTTGGTCCATCTTTCACATAAAAATGGCATTCCATTAAAAAAAAATGGCTACTACAGCTTACGACTCAAACCATCACATACAAGTTTTCCTTCAGACAACCACCGATCTTCAATAAGTAGAAGTGCTTTATGTCTACCTTCCATTTATCACACAAAATATTAAATTGTGTACTCAAGGGTCAGGATTTAATTAAAATAATCATTTTTGCTGCTTCATCAAGGACAGCAGATAAAAATGGATTAAAAAAAAACTGTGAGTGTGTTGGATGAAGAATACATTTGGTGCCACTATCTTGATTTGTGCCAATGGGCCTGCATTTTACCCATCAGTGTCTGAACATCATTGATGCAGATGTCAACACAATGAAAAATACAAAATATATTTTAGTAAACCTATGAAAGAAAGTTTTGCCTGCCCTCTTTCCTTCAAATGGTCTTAGTGACTCCCAAGGACCTGCAGACCACACATGAAGAATCACTAGGCTAGACTTGATATCTTGGCAAGTCAGCTCAACCTCTCCAGGCCTCAGCCCCTAATCCATTAAACCAGAGGCTGCACTAATGGGGTCAGAAGATCTTTTTCATGCTAAAATAAGTGTAATTCCACATAAGTTCATATACTCCCATACCAGTGATCACACATCAAACCTCATCCCAGCAGAACTTACAACAATTTATGAAAAATGTATTTTTAAAAAAAACATGAAAGCCTTATCAGCAACCATTACCAGGTGCCTCGCAGGGAGTTCAAGCATCACAACAACAAAGAAGGAAAATGCACAAGAGCTATAGGTGATGGTGCAAAAGTAGCCACAAACGGCCTGAGGCCTTGTGACAAGGTTAGCCTGAGTTTAAAGAGATCCCCATAAACATGCCTTATCAACAAAATAATCATGAAACACAACTGCCTGGTACATCTGACAGGTTTCCCACCTTTTACTGTCCTGGTGAAACAAACACTGCATAAAGAATGCAAATCTGTCTTAACCTCAGGGAAATAAAACGTGAATATAGCCTTTTCCTCTATGACTTGTTCATGTTTCTGGGGCATGGCATCTTTCAGCATTACTAATAATCTGATATGTTCTTTCCAGTAATTGAACATAATAGGAGCCTCTCGTTTTAAGGTAATTTGGTCACTATTATTACAATTCCACATCCTCAATTTTAAGAAAATCAATGCATTTAAAAACATGATGATAAAACTTGCTCACCCGATAAACTTCTGATTTATTTAATATACAGATTTTCAAAGTATATCCTCTGAAATATTAAAAATAAAATTCAAAGATGAGGATCTTCAATAATTAAGCTGCTGGCTAAAGCACACAGGCATTGGTGCGAAGCCACTGGGTCCTGACGATGGTGGAGCCTGTTTGATGTGTGCATTCCTTTGAAGAGTGGATAAAACAGCAATAAAACCTCATCACAAGATTTCAAATTCTCTATGGCACTAGTGCACTGTAAATATTGATTTGCTTCTCTAGGTAGGGGTGCCTTTTCAATAAATGAAAAATGGTAAATCTAATAATGAATTAGAGCAAATACTAAAAGGGCAGATAAATACATTTTTAACCGTTAAATATCCCATCCCTACTCCTAATATGCTTTCCCATTACTTCTCTTCTTTCATTCTTCCAGTGATTTCTAAATTATTTAACCACTCAAAGCAATGAATAAACCTTTTCTAAGAAGACAGGCATAAGCCATCAAGGTATTTAATCAAATCTAAAAATAATATGCAGTTACATGTCTTCTATTAGAACTTATGATGCAAACAGCATAATGACTCTTCATGCAAAATGAAGACCGTCTCCTCAATCTTCAGGGCAATTATACATTTCCTAAAGACACATCTCACAGTGAGAAGAACCAAGTTATTAACACATGCCCTGAGATAAAAACCTGTCATTGGGATTGTAAAAGACCTTCTAGTGTATGTTGCCTCTTTTAATAAAGGCATTTACCAGTATTTCACTTACTGAGGTAAAATCTTTGGAAAATTTGTGGAAGGCAAGGCAAAAAATAAGTTTTAAAAAACAGCAAATGACTCAAGAGAAGGATACAAAATGAGTTTTATTACCCTGTTATTAACTAATTTTTATATACAAACAATAAATAAAGAATACTACAGTTGGAAGTTGGCTTAGAGATAAACTAAAATATCACATTTACAGATGAGTGCACTGAGGACCACGTAAAGAGTTTAAGGTCTGGGTCACAGGTTACACACTCCTCTGCGACCCAGTTGTACCTGGAGTGCTTGTTAACCACCTCCCTGCTCTGTGCAATCTGGATGTGACCATACTGCTGTCCGGCAAGAACTAAAATGTGCCAAATCCACAATATGTTTACACTTCACTAGAGATAACAGGTGATTTCTTGGGAAGGTTGAGTTTAAAACACATTTCTACAGATAACAGGATATCTTTAATGGTTTCACTAAATCTTTAACATTTAACAGGATAACAGGATATCTTCAATGGTTTCACTAAATCTTTAACATTTATAAGGAGGGAAAAACAAGCCAAGGGGAAAATATATATGCAATACTCTAATGTCATATGAATGTTTCCAAAGAAAAACCAGAACTTTTCTAAGGCATATAAAATTTGTAGCACTAGAATTCTGAAACTGAAAATATAACCACCCTGATCAAAAGCCCTCCAAATACTCATTGGAGTACAGGGAAAAGTGGGGAAATCTGAGAAAGATTGGTGAGCTGTAGCAATATTAATACTGTTGTGACAGAAAATCTTACTGAGGGAAACATAAAAGGAATATATCTGTATTATTTCTTACAACTATATGTGATTCTATGATTAACTCAATTATAAAAAAGCCCTCAAAGAGTTAAACAGAAAACCCCAGGTAAGATCAGCGTCAGTCCTGATGGGATGTTGTCATGCTGGTTCCCGGAACAGTCTTCTCACAATCCAAGCTCAGCCGCCATGCACATCGCGTGCACCTGCAGACCATCTACTCTAACAGCTCCCTCAACACACCCCACAGTAGGACCGTCCACATCTTACCACACGGATAACAGACTGGCCAGCATCTGCCCTCCGTCCCACCCACATCCTTAGCTGTACAGTGTCCTATGCCCTATGCCCTATGGAGTCTCTCAAATTATACCAATTCCTCAAATTCGTCACCTCCAATATTAGTGTCCCAGTAGCAGTTGGCTGATTTAGAAAGGTATATTTGAGGAAAGCTTAATAGAAGGACTGTTTACAAATAAAAGGCAAGATGAATTAAGGAAAAGCAGCATGGGATGAGGTCCCACGAGGCCTTTACCACCCAAGGGCAAGGGGGCTGTGGTTTCACTGCAGGGACACAGCTCCCAGTAAACCACCGCCAGGCAAGAAGGGAGCCCAGGAATGAGGCCTGTCTGCTCCCCTCCCACTCTCCATTGGTGCCTTGCGGGTACATCCCCAGGCCTAACCCAGGCAGAAGCCAGGGAGCACAGAGCCTGGCTGATAACAAGTGCGAGGTCAGCCCCGACCACGCGGGCAGAATGGACAGTGAATCTGAAAGAGCATGGGGAAGCTATGTAGCTCAGGGTGCTAGTGGAACCCTGTGCTTTCTCCCACTGCACTTTGTTTCTACCAGTCGTTTAACTGGAGGACAAATGTTTGCTCTATTCATTGTAATCTCAAATATATGCATACACCTATATACTATGCACACATACAACACACATACACACACAGGCTAAACAGAAACTAAAATTTTTAGAAGTTGGTTAAAATACATCATTCAAGAACAAAAAACTCCACAATTGTGAAAGACTCAATTCAGGAGTTCCTTTCTCATTATCTTGAGGGTAGAAAAGAGCACTGAAAGTGTGTAAGAAACAGACATCGGAGGTAAAAGCCTCTCGCTTTTACCTCCCCATCTCCTGGAGGAGAGGGCAGTGCCAGGACTGAAGCAGTTCTGTAAACTGATCGCCTGCTTGTAAAAACATGTTTGGCTACTGAATCTTACATATGAAAACTCAGTGCCCCCAAATCCTCGGCTAAGGCTATTTCAATCAAGAAACATTTGATGAGCATCTACTAGACTCTACTATTCTAAAGATTTTTTAAAATAATGACTATGGTGCTAAAGATTCTTTGAGAGTCATTTATTGCCTGCCCCCCCAAAAATATCCCTCCAAACAAATCTCACTCTGAAAACTCAAAAGAGAACAAATACCCTGCCCAATGACTGACTCAGGACAGATATATATATATTTTTTAATGTTAGTAAAATAAAGTAAGTGAAGGTAAAGAGTAAAATACAACAAGGTGTATAGATGACAATAACCAGAGGTGGGTAAAACAAACTATTAGAACGGCTGGTACCAAAGACTGTCTTTGGGAGAATATTGCAGAAAATATTTTGGTTTGTTTCTGTACTTTCAGAAAAACACCTTAAGGAGCAAGGAAGAGAATGAAGTTCAGAACATGAGAATGTAAACTGTAAAAGGAAGAAAGGAAGGAAGGAAGGAAGGAAGGAAGGAAGGAAGGAAGGAAGGAAGGAAGGAAGGAAGGAAGGAAGGAAGGAAGGAAGGAAGGAAGGAAGGAAGGAAGGAAGGAAGGAAGGA
>NW_024350397.1:5352943-5456052 GCF_902729225.1 Pteropus medius
ACTTAGGAACATGTGAACCGGAAAATGAACAAAATATTTGGAGACAAGAAACAGAAAGAGTGTGTGATAGGGGGACTTCTGTGTTATTGTTATTGAATGTTTTTCCTCACAGATGTGTGTTGAGCAGGATATGTGCCACCTGTCCATCTCCATGCAGCCAAGAGCCCAACTAGAGTGCTAAGATGCATGAGGGGAGAGACTCCATCTGTCTTCCTCGAGGAAGACTCAAGGCCCAGAACAGGACCTGGAAGAATAAATACAGTTGATGTGCATTGTCCACCATAGTTACATTTTATAAAGTCACTGCAAACCCTGAATTAGCAAAGACTGCACCACTCTCCAAGAGGAATTACAATTAGGTTAAAACCTCTGGTCACAACGTTTTCATGAACTGATCAATACAAAACTGTGTTTATACGTGTTTCCGTTTAAAGACACTTCATTTAATAGAGATTGTTGATTCATTAACATCAAACTCATGGCCAACAGGACTATAAAATTCATGCCTAGATGAAACTTATCTAACATGTATATTTTCTCCATAGGGCACATCACAGACTTGCTGTGCTTAAGAGCATGAAACGGCATTTTATGTTCAGGGTTCTTTTTAAACCTTGATATCATCCAAGAAAGCACAAAAATGTAAAAAGCATGGTACCAAATAGACCATGAAAAGGACTTTTTCACTATGAGAGCTGAAACTAGCAGCAGCGTGTCTGTCCCTTGTTCAACCTCAACTATGAATAGGCAGGCACATTGGTGATTCAATGACATTTGTGGGAACCTCCACAAATAGTGAGGTTCAACTGTACCTTCCTCAATAGGTATTTTCTGAATGAATAATTGACTCATAAGTCTTTAAAAAAGAACCACCACTTCCTCTTCCAGGTTCCTCTCTAGATACTGTTCTCTTGTTTTCTTTCCAAATAAGCAACCATTTAGGGAAAAAATTGGCTGCTTCATTGCTCCCTTATTCTTTAACCCATTATTATTTAGCTTTCTTCCCAGTAGCTCACTATCACAGCTTTTGATGAAGAGAACCATAAAACTCCTTCTTTTTATTAACAAATATTTTTGGCACCGGGTCCCTGGGAGATCTCATGTGTGCAACACAGACCTGGCCTCTGCCCTCATGGAGTCTGAGGTGTCATGGAGAAGACAGATGAATTATCCAGTCCTTTACAGTGAGATCATGGTGCTTCGGGAGAAGCACAGAACACTTACCAGAACACTTAGGAGGGACACCTTCTTAGGAGGACCAGCAAAGACTTCATGAGAGAAGGAACAACTAAATTTTCCCTATAGTCCTTCCACACTCATGTGTCTCCTCTTAAAAAACCTATGCCCACATCTGCATGGGCAAGGGGCTCCTTCTACGGCCTGCCTGTTCCTATCACTGTATTTGCCACACTGTCATCATAATTTAGGATGTGCCTCCCATTAATATACAATCCTAAAGAACAATATCGCACTTTTCATTGTCATGCCTTCAGAGGGGAAGCTGTTAGCAAACATCTGCTGACTAACAAAGATTGAGAGTAAGACATCAAAGCTGAAGTTTCTGATGTTTGTTTTGGTTTTTTTGGGGGTGGTGATAGTGATGTTTGGCCAGTGGACTAGAGAGAAACGAAGAGAACACGTAGGCAAAGGCCAGACACTTAAATTCTAAACAATTAAAAGGACTGAAAGAAATTCAGTATGGCTAAAGTGTAGAGTTAATAATGTGACTGGAAAAAGACAAAGCAGGCCTGGGTGAGACACCATCAGGTCTTATAAATCAGAGGTTCTTAAACTTTAATGTGCACACAATGCACTAGGGGATCTTGGTAAGAAGATTCGGTCATGGAAGACTTGAAGTTCTGCATTTCTAATGTCCCAGTGACAGTCCTGCTGTTGCTCTTGCTAGGTAGCTACTCAGACATGAGTGACAGGGGAACAAATGAATAGGGGCCCAGCCAAGAGACCGCCCAAAGAACATCCTACTGGTACTTAGAGAATCCTTCCTGCATCCCCAGAGACAAAGGAAAGGAGGGTCATAGTCTTAGCTGACCTAATCTGGCCACAAACTCATGCTCAGAAAGTACTGCCCATAATTAAAGCCTCATTATACCATCATTATAATATCATGACTATGCCTGAAAGTTCATGAATCTAAGTATAACAGACTGAATTCTGGGTAAGCATATGCATACTAGGCAAAGTTATATTGCAGCCAGGCATCAATGAAACTGAACTCACTTGCCAATCAGCTAGGAATGTTTTTGGGACCATCCCATCATGGTCCCCAAATATAACACAGACCTCTCCCTTTCCTTGGGTTACAGCTCTCCATCTTCCCTGGCTGTAACCTGTACCCCACCCCCTAGGGGTATGTAACCTCATTTCCGCATGGCTAGCCAGTTTGAGGCTTGACCTCTCTTTTACCTCACACTGTGCTTCTAATAATTAAATATTTCTCATATTCACTGATTTGAAATTCATTTCTTTTTCAGTGAAAAGGATCTAGAGGTGTGTGTTACTGGAACTCCAATCACCCCAATGGTAACACTGACCACTACACTTTAAGTCTTTGAGAGCAAGGTTACACTATGCTAAAAAAATTTAGACTTCATATTTCATAAGCTCTCATCAGCTTGATCTATTCTTTCCCTCCAGTCTTGGTCCTTTCCAACTCATCCTCTAGAAGAACACCCGTAACACCTTTTCTAAATCACAGATCATATGTCATGACTCAGAATTCTTTGTCTAGTGAGGTTACAGTACATCAGATATAGCCCTGAAACTTACCCTCTGTGGTCTGAACAGTACCTCTCAACCCTGTGCCAAAATACAGCTGGAATGACCTAAAGTAACCAGAAGGTCACAGACTCCTCCAGCCCTTTCTCCATCATTCCCCATTCCACCCCCTCTGCATCACTAAGCAGTCTAAGAGGTTCAGACAGCAAAAGTGACATTATGCCTTATGTTAATTTCACTGATTAGCCCTAGTGCTTTCTAGTCTGTCTCCATCATTTTTAGATTCCACCCCTACTTTCAAGCCCAGCAAATGGCACTTAGGGGATGTTTGGTAAAGTGTTTTTGCACAAATAAAAAACACAAGTGAATGTTACTATTCATCTATCTCTATCCTTTCACATTGATTGTCTCAAGTATTATAAGGAGAATTTTTTCAGTGAAGAAGAAACAATTACAGATACTGGGTGTCCAGAGGAGATCTTTAAAAGATATTTCCGCTGGGAAAAGCTCAAAGAATTGATGCTTCACATAATGGTGATAAACTCTCCGGCCAGGAATCTCAACAACATTTACTATTTTTTTTTTCTTTTTTACTATTAACTTTGCAATATTGTCCTTCATGCAGTGTTTACTCTCCTATGAGAATATTTAAGGATGAGCAAATCTAAATTAATTCTTCACATATAATCTTATATGTATTTCTATATCAAATCTCTCATATCACTTTCACTTTACCAATTTAGTTCAACAATCATGTAATTAAATTTTGAAATTATCAACTTCACAAGTAATTTGTCTCTCAAAATTAATGCTGATTATTGATGCACTGAATACATTCTCTAAATGCTCTATGCCCTTCTTCTTTGACATTTGTCTTCAGCATTTTATTAAGGATTCAAGTACCTCAGTAACTGTCAAGTTAACTTTTGATAACCATTATTCTCCCATTCTTTTATTATTATACTCTTCATTCCATAATACTATACAAATATTTAACATTTTCTCCCAAGTGGAATCTGGTGATTCCCTAGTTTTGTTAGTGAATTCTCTACTATTTAAGGATGTACAGATGAAGGTCCTCTAATTTACTACAGTTTATAATTATTTCACTAGCACATTAACCATCACCAACTACTTCATAATGGCAAGGCTTTTTTTTAACTCTCAGGTGTTAAACTTCCACTAGAGTCTCTATACTTCATTTTGCTCATATACAGACTTTTCAACCTGAGCTTGAATCTTCATGGTACTAAAAGCTATATAAGAATGATTCGAAAGTCCTTCATTCAAGACAACTATCTTCTGAGCAGCACTATGTGCTAGGCTCTCTTCCAGTTGCCAGCAGTAAATAATCCTCAAGGATTTTATATTCAGATGATGAGAGAAGGACAATGGATAAACAAATACTTAGAGACTATGTTCACGGTGATCAATACTATAAAGAAAAATAAAGCAGAGTAAAGGATCAGTGCCGCTGGAAGTTGAAGAAATGCTATTTCATACTGGGGAAGTAAGACAAAAGCACTTCAAAAGCATTCAAATAGCTCCTTATCCACTCTTCTGTCTTGTGTTCCAGTTTCAAATTAATTCCTTACCACAGAGCCCTGTACATACTGGCTATTAATAAAGCCACTTGGCACCAACTGGTTGCTCCAAGGCGGCAATAAGACTTCATGGATCTGAAACATATGGCTACATGTCTGTTTATATTACCTTCAAAGTGCAGAGATCTTTCATAGCTAATCTACTCCACTCCTTAAGGAAAGAGTAATGTAAAAGTAAATACATCCTGATCATTTACAATAAACCAATTAAGTCTATAATCACTAACATTTGAGCATTTACTATGGGTCATGCATTGCTAAGAACCTTAATTGATCATATTCTCAGAACAAGGCTACAAAATAGGTTAGATTATTATCTCCCATTATACAGGTAGAGAAACTGATATTACAGGGTTAAGATATCCTAGCAGAGACAAAGTCCAAGCTTCAATAGTCAGGCCACAGAGAACATGCTCTTCTCCAGTGAGCATGCAATCCTAGAACACAAAGAACTTAAAGACAGGGGACTCTGGCTTATTTACAACTTTCTCACCAATATCTTCCATCATACTCATCTCACCATAAAAGAACAGTGAATGCATATTAGCTGAACTCACTTGCACTGAACCTCAGAGCTGGAAAGAAAGTCGTTGTCATTTAGCCAATGACTCATCTGATGTTTGGATCTTTACGATCATTTTCCATGGGTTAAAAAAAAAAAAAAAGGAAATTTAAGAATGAGACAAGTTCGTTCCCTTTAGCTAAGACCAGCAAACAAATGAGGCTTTTAACTTCATCATAATTCATTTTATTATTAGGGACTTGGAGGAAGGAGTGGGGGGTGGCACACTTAAGGGAGGGGGGACTTCATGGAGTCTGTGTGTAAAACTAAATGCTTCATACTATACATATCTACATAAGGAACATTTATTTGGATTAACAGAAATATGTTAGATGTAGGGTTTAATCTATATTTTCACACAATATGACACTTCGGTCTTGTGAAATTAGTCAATTTAGGATAACAACAATTCCTGGCATAATAAACACTATATAAGGGGTAATTCTCCTTTTCTCACCTACACCCATCCTACATCAGGCCTTAACAACAGGTCAGAAACTCAGGTCAGTACTCTAGATCTTCCCATCCCCACCTTGCACCTGTGTCTACACTCTGAGTTCCATCAGTGGTTCTAACTCTTCACTGGTCATTACAGTAGTATTTTGAAAAATGCTACTTCCTAGGCCCTGACCCAGAAATATAGAAAAATGAGTCTAGGATGAGGCTTACGCATTATTTTTACAAGCTATGCGGGCAATCCTAATGCTGCCAAGATGGGGAAATAGTGCTCTAGACTGGAGAGCACTGCATATCGATCCTAAGAAATCCTATAAATGCAGATTCTGATTCAGTAGGTCCAGGGTAGGGCCTGAGATTCTGCATTCTAACAAGGCCCCAGGCAATACCTTGGAGTAGCAAGGCCCTCCTCTGTGCTGTATAGTACGGTAGCCACTAGCCACGCTGCCTATTTAAACTCAGTTCTTCTGTCATCCTTGCCTCATTTCAAGGACTCGGCAGCTAAGTGGGGGTAGTGGCTACCACAGTGCACAAACACATGTATCTCTGAAATTTTTCTATGCGCTGAAGAATTTCATAGGATACTGAATTTAGCATAAAAAAATTAAATATTCATTAATTTTATAGTCTCAGTTTTATTAACTTTTAATCACTAAGAAAGGATAAGATCTGAGGCAGTTCTAACTACTGCTTTCATTTAAACTTTAATTTGAAATTGCTATGTACAGAATAGTTTTTCAGCTTATCAGATATAAGGCAAATAACCTGCATTTTCTAAGCTCTCACTAGAAGTTTTATGTAATATTTTAATGTTTATATTTGCACATTTGGGGAATTACAATACCTGTCAACTCTCCAAAGAAGTAAACAAATATTTACATAAGAATGTTTTTATTAAAGTGCTATATTTGGAACTAACCCACTGGGACAATTCAAATTCTACTATAAATCTGTATATAAAACAGAAATTCCAATAACAATCAAGGGGGGAAAATCCTCTTTTTATTATTTTAAGAAAACCAAACAACTGTTTGGTTGCTTTTTAATTGAGGAGATAAAGCACTTTAATATAAATAAAACATTTCTAATATTTAAGAAGCACTTTTACAACTAAAAAGCCAAGAACTTTATCCATAACTCTGATAGCCTGACAACCAAGCAAACAGAATTCAACCCAACAGTAGTTTCCTAGGCAACAAGGACAGCAAGTGGAAAAAAATGAAAACAAGAAAAAAAAGCATTGCAGCTTTTCCAGTAGGCTTGAAAAATACATTTTAATTGTCGAAATGTCGCAAAGACAACAATATTGAAAACCATTTCATTGAAAATGATTCAGAGCAGAATGCCATTTTCATTATAGCAAATAAGGTATGGGAAAACAGAAAAATTAGATTCCCCTTCTTTGTTCTGAATTAAGTAGGAATGGCAATCAATCTTGTTCAATTGTACAAAATTTATCCACATTAGTATAAATTTCTAATATGCCTCCTTAGTTTTCTCTGCAAATATGACTATACACTGATTCAACATACAAAAGAAGCGAGTCACCCAGGATGATGAGGCAGCATAGGATAAAGTGCATGCCTGTGTATCTTCTGTTACAGAGACAAACTCCCAGGTGCTTAGATCTTAATTCAAACAATAAACCAGACATTTCAAAGCACAGATTAAAACAACACTGGGCTATCCACATTCTCACATGGCTTCGGTTTCCTCATCTCTAACAAGAAGAGCTTCTGTCTCTAATAGCTTTTGATTTTTAGAAATAAGGTACAGAAGGGTTGTTTTGTCTAGAAACATTGCTTACAAAATAAATAGTATACTCTAAGCCACTGTAAAATTTTTTCTTCATAAGATCTAAAGTTTGACAGCTAACCTTTAGAAAATAATATTGGAAATGTCCTACTGCATGGCTATTAAAATGTCTACATTTTACATCAGTTTTGTAACTATGATGGCATTTGTTCTTATATCTATGTCAGGAACATTTACCGGATTAAGAGAAATGTGTTGGATGCCCTTAATCGATACTTTCACACAATGTGTCACTGCAGTCTTGTGAAATAGTATATATATATATTTTCACCAAAATAGTCTTTTCAGTCAAACATATTGTCAGTTTGAGAACTTAGGTGGAATTGATTACGTAATTCAAGCAAAACTACCAATTTAGTAGCTGTAGGCAAATATCACTTAGTACTCTTCTGGTAATTCACTTCTCAATGATTGATAAATTAAGGAAATAAAGAGCAAAATAGGGCTTCTAAGAAAGAATATTTTCATCATTTTTTTTTCTCCTATCTTGTCTACCCACAAAGCAAGATTAATACATTATAGTTCATTCCCCAGAGCCAATAACCTGCTGTTGAACGTCACTGGATCCATGCTGCCGTCATGAATGAGATGCTCCACTGGAGCTGCCGTGGGTATCTGGCTGCACCGGTATGCTCCCCTCTTTGTTACACATATTTTTTCTCATATAATAGCTATCATAATGCAAGGCAAGCAAGTTACAACAGAAAAAGTTGGTAATTCAGAAGTAAATTCCATCAAACAGCAGCATATATGTTAGTGAGTATCTTATTGCAAATTAATTTTAGTTTACTTATATTTGCCTTTCTTTTTCCTTTTTCCTATCTTACTCTCTGGATTATCTTACTATTTATTATTCAGAACACTGGATGTCAATACACTTCCAAAGAAATAAGCTCTTTCAAAGATCAGCTCAAAGAAAATTTAAGCAATATTGCCATTAAAAGAAAAATGAGAAGAGTACATCCTAAAAGAACCTCATGGATAGATGGGCTGAAATTATGCGTCTAGCTGTCAGGAGTCTGACAAAGCTTGTGTTTGTCAGGAAGTTTGCTAAAGAAGGAAATGTTTGAAGATTGATCTTATTTTCCATTCCACATTAGCTGCCAGAAAGCAAACCCAAAGCTTTGTAGGCCTGAACACTATGCAATAGATGGTAGATACAGATGAAATATAAAAATTTTCTTTTCCTTTTTCTTAGTTTTCAACTCCAACCTACGTTTTCCCTTTCCATAATTCTCTATTTCCTAATTGTTGTTTTTATTGTTATTTTTGAGATCAACATACATCCATGTCTACCAGATAATCAAAGCATATATATTGGATCTATAAGTGTCAACTATATATTTATACAAAGGATAGTAAGCTTTAAAGTATCCAAACTAACAGAATATATACAAGTGATTTTTTTTCTATACATCTAGAACTTAGAGTGCAAAAAGTATATGTTGAAGAAATTAACTGGAATTTATTTCAAGCAACAGTCTTCCAATTATGCAGAACATATATCATAATAAGCCTGGGACTGAACACTGGTCTTTCTTTAAGAGAACAAAAATGAAGTAACATTGAATCTTTCAAACCTCTGGATTTCAAAATATCTCATATGCTCTAAAGCAAATTAAGGGTAAAAATTACCGTGACCTAAATGGAGGATCTTTATGAGGGATTAAACAATGATTTGACAAACCACACACTTTTTGTGCTTGCATTTCTAAAAAGAGAAAACAGCAATTCCTATTAGAAAGAAGTAGTATTTAGAATCTTTATAAATTAAGCATAAGATTAATCAAGAATATACTGGCTGTAACAGGGCTGCCTCATTGTCGAAACACATTTACTGAATTAAAATATCAAAAATAAGCATTAAATAATTTTATATGACAGCTAAGTCACAGAAAAGAGTAAAGAACCTTTTCTTCACTTCTCATCAGGCTAAAATTTCAGATGGCTGATGTGTACCATAGCATACAGCCAGAGATGCTACTGCATATCTCAAAAGGGGTAACCAGAAAAAAGGGTTTGGAAAGATAGAAAGTTACAACTCATATTTATGTTCATCATTTCACACATTTATTGTCATAGCCTCTCAAGAATAATAAGAAAATAAAAAGCCAAGTGGGAAGGAGGTTATACACATTTTTAATAAAATCAGTCAAAATCTGTTTGAACATTTTCTTCCCTTATCACCTTTACCTAACCCAGTCAGTGTCTAAACATTGGTAACCTACAGCTCAATCTACCTTTAAAATTCTGTCTCTTTCCTCTACTGATTTGTCGTAAAATTGCTTCAATTCCTCCCAATTGGAATCGTTTGTTGTAACTACCTATCACATTTGTCTTATTCTACTATTTTTAATCAATTCAAAAATGTGACTTGTCATAAAAAGCAGGTTAGTGGTTACCAGAGGGAAGACAGGGAAGAGGAGGTAAATGGGGTCAAGGAGGTCAAATATATGGCAACAGAAGGAGATCTAACTTTGGGTGGTGAATACATAATGCAATATACATATGACGTATTATTAACTGTACACTTGAAACCTATATGACTTATTAACCAATGTCACCCCAATAATTTTAATGAAAAAAAAGAATGAATAAATGTCAAAAAATGTGACTTGTCTGTTCTTCACTCAGGGGATTTCTAAAGCTGGCTCATACCATCTCATGAGAAAAGATTAAGTTTTCACAATTTTTAAGTGGGTTATTAAACTCATTATTAAAAATTAAAGTATATAAACTTATAATTATATAAGTTAAATTAAAAATAAAGACAATAAATACTCAAAACACTTCATTTCCCTATTATTTTATTACATTTTATTAGTATCTATGCTCATGATGTATCTATTGCATCTAAGTAATGGAAATACCATGTAAGGCTGTGCTAACATGTATCTCTTACAAACTCTTTATCAGTGACATGATTGGTAATTTGAAATTGGCCACAGTGAGAGTATTTACACCATGGAGATGGGCTAATACTACAAAGCAAGTCTTTTCTGGTTTTCAGAGATTTGGTTGTTAAACACTTATTAGTATACCAGTGGATCTAGAGAAACCAGACAAATTCCTGGAATCACCAAAGGTACAAGGCATTGTAGGACCCCATAACAAGTTTTTAGTAACAGGACAGACCTACCAGAGAAACAGTTACTTATCCTGAGGGATAAGTCAAGGTTAGCCAGGTAGCAAACTTAACAAACACACTAATATTCTTAGCTGTATTAAAAAATATTAAGGAGCTATTGGAAGTTTTTAAGCACTGGGGGTAGAAGGAAGAGATGTGGGTTTTCAACAATCATTCTTGCTTCACTGAAGAATGGACTGATGGGTTGCCCCCCGAGGGGATGCAGAGACCACCCAGGAGACAAGTCCAGGTGGCTCCACCCTTTCCTGATAATTTAGCAAAAACTTTTGGGCATGCAGCAGAATAGTATTTTTACTTACCACTTAAATGTATGCTCAACTCTACTAATATAAATATTATTAAACTAATACAAGAAATGGTAAATTTTAAAATGAGATAATAAAGATGTGTACAAAGTTGTAATATTGTTTTCATAATTCAATGATTGTGCACCCCACACCGGAGACCACCAGTGTTGCTAGCCCTGGAAGATGAAACGGAGAATGAAAAGCCAAGAGGACCTGGTGAGGACTGTGGGAGCTGGAGCCAGACACTGCTCTGAGGAACAGGAGAGCTCATGCTAAGACAAAGAAAAAACTCTCCGAAACTCGGCAATGCCGGCTATGCCCAGATTCCCTCACACTGTGCCTACTAAAGATATCACGATGATTTGGCACAATTCTCTGGACAATTTCATCAGAGGTAAATATAAAATGTTAAGCTCACTGAGACCAATTTATCCTTTAATACATGAACAAAACAAAACAAAAACCTTAAAACATTAGCTGCCAGTCATCAAACTGCCCTGGATTCCTTTGAGAGGCCCCTACAAATACCAGCACAGTAGTAGCTCTGTGTCCTGGCATCTTACTGAAGGCTACACAGAACTGCCCATCAATACTTCTGGCATCTAAGAAGTGTAAGATCTCATCAACTGTACAGTCATGGTGCCCACAGAAACATTAGTCGTACTGTTACTAAAAAGTTCATCAGAAAGTAAATGGAAAACTGGAATTGGCATGGAAAAACCATGTTGATCAATGCCCTAAGAAAGATTCACGTCTCAAATAATCAAGAATAGACTCGCTACACTTTCAGATATCATTTTGGAAACTGAAATTAGAGCCCAGGATGCTCTTGACTTTAATTTACTTTTAAGCTTAGCAAAATAAAACCAATGGACCCAAATAGTGGCCTTTCCCAATAACAGTTCGAGACTGCTTACAGAAATGACTGATTCCAGATGTGGGGCATGGAACACACCGTCAGGGCAGAAAGCAAGGATGCTACTATCAAAAGCACTCAGGATCTAATTTAAAGAGGTCTCATGACTATAAACATGGGCAATCTGAATATCGATAAGAATAATAATGCAATAAATTGCAACAATAACTATGTTAATGTTAATGAGTTCTTAATGATACTTGTTTTTAAAAGAAAGGTAAAGGAAAAATAAACCAGGAGAGTTAACCTAGAAAATCAACTCATTATTCTGAAAACTGGTAAAGAAAGAGATGGAATTAAGCATTTGGTTTGTCTTTCATACCTCAAGGTAACAAAGAAGTTGACGAGAAAAAATTTCTCTTTATGGAAATATTCTAGCTAACATATGAAAGATAGAATATCAAAATGTTGCAAACATAAAAAAAATAATGGATCTAGCAATAATCACCAATACTGCTAATATCACAAAATGAGAAACAACCGGTCTTTATGCATCTCTTGATGGAACCACATAACACTACCTACAAATACTATTGTCAAATATTCAAACTAGAAGCAAATCAAGACTCTACATCTAATAACTACCAGGATATAAAAAACACAAGGTATATAAGAACTAGATACCAATGGAGTGAATTCATATAAATCCAAACAGGAAAAACAACCCAGTTTCAATTAATGAACTGCAGGGTGTGTGTCACGCAGACACAGACACACACACAGACACACACACAGACGCACACACAGACACACACACACACGAAGAAGAACCTATAGACTAAAAGAGACATATCGAATGCAATGTATGAATTTTCTTTGGATCCTAATTTTAACAAGCCAAATATAAAACCACATTCACAAAACAGAGTAATTTTAATAATTTTATTACTTAGAATTAAGAAAGTATTGTCTTTCTGAAACAGCACTGGAGTACATAATTTTTTATTTTTTTTTTTAGAAATATACACTATTTTCAGAAGAAATTAAATGAGGTCTGGAATTTACTTCAAAATAATCCCTTTAGGGAGAGCATACATGAAACAAGATTGGCCATAAATTGTTAGACCTAAAATGTGGGTATGGAGTTTCATTATACTAGTCTCTTTAGACTTTTACATTTTTGAAAAGTTCTATAATAAAAAAAAAACTTATCAAAAGACAAATGATTTTGCAAACTAAAAAATTATAAAGACAAGTGGAAAATATGCAACGTTAATGATACTAAAGAATGGTCTTTTTTCCCCAATTAAGGTTAAATAAAAATTTTAAAAAACAAAAGCTGCCTAAAGTTGAATATTCATCATAATGATTTCTATAATAATTTCTGTGCTATAGATGAACAAATCTCTTTAGAATAAGCTGTTCTGACTTTATGCAATATTCATTCAGCAGTTCAGATTTGCTAAGTCAAACCTCTTAAAATACTGTATCTCACAAATCAAATGACTCTTAAAATGCAACATGAAATTTAACAACATGATGACTAGTCTAGATGTGGCCTAAACCCCATTTACTTAAATGCACCTTGACTTTGGAAAGGTAAGTAACAAATACTAGTCTGATTTCTTCCATTTTTCAGAAAGATGAAGCACATTTCATCATAGTCAAGTAATAGATATAAAACAGTTGCATTTTACCCAGAGATAGATAGCTAGTAGATCTTTTTGAAAAATAATGCAAAAAGCAATGAAGTGATATACTACTGGTAATAGTGAAGAAATGTGAAAATTATTCTTATATTATTTTGATGTCCTTAAAGTACATTGTGAAAAGATGTTCAAAAAGGTATTTACCATTAAAAGTAGATGAGCAGACAGAAAAAAAAAACCACAAAATTTTCAAATAGAAGTAGCATAAAAAGCTAGAAAGCTTGAAACCCATAGGAACTGAAAGCAAATTATAAAAGCAGTCAGATGTGGATAGAGAGATTTCACTATTAAATTAATCTAATTAATAACTCCCTTAAAAAGTCTGTTTTTGTGTGTATAGCACTTGTATGGTGTGTGGGTATTTATTTCAAGAACAGAGTTTATGAAAATAAATCAAGAAAAAAACCTGAAAAATACATTTTATTAGAAACAATATATGGATCATGTTGAAAACTTGTCTCATTAGCTTTATAAACAATATCTTCATGCCATATGGTATTCTTTAATATTGCTATGAATATTTGAAGTAAAGAAGCCTATATCAAAACTCAGTTTTCAGTCAATAAATAAGGATAATACTTGTGAATATATAAAAATAAAGGCAAGAAATCACTGTAAAACAGACACACAGACCCACACACAGATGCACACCTTCTCTAGACGCTGTTAGCACACCACAGTCATGACAATTCTGACTCTTGCATAAGAAAGCAGATTACACTTATCAACACTTTCATTATCAATGATGGTAAAGCATCAGTTACTATAGATGAGGAAAGAGAATCAAGGTCTACAATCAGCCAAGTCCCTGATAATAAAATTGTGTCCCCAGCAATTATTCGATTTGTCTAGTTCAAAACGTTTTTAATTTCTATTTTTTCTCTGTTTTTAAAGTTGATAAGGAATAATAACCACAACTATGAAATTATTAAAGCTGAATCAAACTTCTCTCCTGGAACAATCGAGTCTTGTATCAAGATCTTAACAAAAATGCAGCAATTTAGTATGTCTTGATAATAAAGGAAGAGAATGAAGATGGATGACATAACTATAAAGCAGAGAGCAATCACTTTAGATGTGCTGTCAGTAGATATTTTTTCTAATTAACGATCTCAATTTTTTATGCACTAATAGAGTATTGCATTGGCCATTGATCAAGCATATACAATTGAGTATATAGATTTAGAAGGTTATTTGTGAGGTTTCCACATACATTTACAATCTTGGAGAAAGTACAAAAATTTAAAAATATATAAAATTGTGTTCAGTGTGGAAAAAAAAAATTCCTACTAAAAGAATGCTAGTAGATTGGCAAATAAAATTAAAAGACCGGGTATACCTTTGAACTTGGATATGTTGAATGTTATATTCAATAGATATGAATAGTCTTATCAAGTTACATTATCTAGAACCTGAATTGAATTGAAAAGACTGTCTTCCCCTCTAAAGCAACTCTGACCAAGTCCATGCTTTATTCCCTTCCTCTTGATACACTGCCAGTGTCTCATGGGGCTGAGAGGAAAAGAGAGTACACTTCTGGCATGCGAAGCAGTGAGCCAGCTGCTGTAAGCATAGAGGGATGAAGATGTGATTCTTGTTTTATAATAATAACTTACGTTCTAGAGGGGTAAGTAGCTACACAATAAAGCAGAATATAAAAACACACAAAAATAGAAGGAGTGCTATATTTAAGAAATTTTTATTCTAAAAGCTTTATAAATGCCCAAGAATTCACTTCCTTACAATCAAAAGAGAAAAACAAGGTAAAATAATACAAATAAAAGGTGAATATGTTCAGGAAGACTGATTAGAATTAGTCTTTAGTCACTTTCTAAAGCCTCTGCTAAAAACAGAATTATTAGAAACTTCTAAAATAACTCAAAAACGGGAACTGATATAGAGGTTCAAGACTGAAAATTGCATACAATATTTACAAATTCCATCAACTCATATAATCATCCTACAAGTCATTGTTCACATCCTTATAGAAAGGTCTAGACTATAACTAAACATCTACAATCACTTCTGAAAGCTTAAAAAACAAATAAAACAAATCATAAAGAAGAGACGAGAAGAGCAAATAACAGAGTACATATAAGAAATTAAAACTATCCAATGTTTTTAGTATTCATAAGTTGTATATAACTTTTATAACAAATTTATATTTATAAGCATAAATCGATACCTATTATGAAAATTCATTTTAATTATGTAAAAAGATAAATATCAACCAAATTTGTTACCACAGATTTTTATCAAGCAAACAGAATTATATAATAATGACTAGAGTTTTATTTTTATAAATATTATTCCATCTGGCTCATCTTAAAAAAAAAAAGTTTCAAAGAAATACTAATGATAGTAATGAAGTGTTTGGTCCCACTATTCATTACCTTACCTACCAAAGGACTTAAATCAAAATGACCAAAAAAAAAAAAACCATCACACGAATGTTGCTGGGTCACATGCTCATTGCCATACCCAGAGTCACCTGATCAGGGAAGACAGCACCATCACACATAAAGTAATGGAAGTAGTACTTTTTTTCACACTACTCTACGATATTAAAATATAGCTATATAATGGTAGGGAAAAGAGTGGCCCGCAAAGTTGTCCACGTCCTAATGCCTGGAACCTGCCATGGCACCTTACATGGAAAAAGGACTTTGCATATATGATTAAGGTAAAGACTTTGGCATTAGGAGATTATCTTGAACTATCCAAGTGGGCCCAATATAATCACATGAGTCTTTAAAAATGGAAAAGGAGGGCAGAAGAGAAGGTGATGTAACTGTAGAAGAAGGATCAAAGAGAAGCAAGGTTGCAGACGGAGGAAGGGGCCATGAGCCAAGGAACACAGGCAGCCTCCAGAAGTTGAAAAAGGCAAGGCAATGAGTTCTCCCCTAGGGCCCTCAGAAAGGAGCACAGCCCTACCAGCCTCTGGATCTCAGCTCGGTGAGATCTCTATGGGATGCTGACTTACAAAACTGTAATAAATTTGTGTTGTTCTAAGCCACTAAAGTTTATGGTAATTTGTTATAGCAGGAATATAAAACTAATACATACATAGGGTTAGGGTTAGGGTTAGGAAATGGGTTAGGGTTCAGAATTAGGGGTGAGGGGAGAACGAATACATATATATAAACATACATATACACACAGAGAAAATACACTCTGCTTCTCAAAACTGGGGATAGGTAAACTATGTATTAACTCCGATTAAGTTTCTAATTTTGAAGAGAAAAGGAGGCAGCTCTTAGATAAAAGAGAGAAACGAGGAAGGCAGACTGGTAACTTCCCTGGCCGAAGCGCAGATGGCAGGTCCATGAGTACCCCTGCCCGCCTGGCTCCACTCACCTCCTCAGAAATGATGCATGATTCTCCCAAGCCTTAACCAGGGGTCCTAGACCCGTATTCAGAATTCAGTGCAGTTTTGTTCTAGGATTTTTGATTTATCAGTGACATTGTTTCTGCCTCCCATTTCCAATTCCCTTACTCTAGTCATAAAAGAATGGCTATTATCAAACATTAGTAGTTGCATACTATTTATGCAAACTGATCACCAGCTGGTTTTGCTGTTCTAAGTCATAAATCTTTAGGCTGTAACATCCCTGCCAAGCAATAGAATTATCTTTTCCAATGCATTAACACAAATTCTATATTTAAAATAAGTACTTCTCAAGCTGATTTAAATAACAAATTAACCAATGGATCAGCCGTGGCACAAGCTGACATTTTAATTAAATGTGATGATAGGCTGAGTAACCTAGCAGTGATCTGAGATGCCCTTTGGTTACTTTTTCCACATTATAGCTGGTCTGAGGCTTCCAAGACTGGTCCAGCTTTAATTTTACATCTTAAACATAGGAGTCATCTTTATAAAATAATTTATTTTCCTAAAGTTATATGCTACTTCTATACTCCTTCCATATACAGCCTCACTAATTATCAGCTATATGTATATACTTATATACTTACAACATATATATGTTTTTAAATTTTTACTTTTTTCTTTTTACAGATTGTAAGGACCTTGTCAGCTTATAATCTTCTATTTTTTTTATTTTTTATGCCTACAGTACTTGGTCTTCCTAGGTGGCTTCCCATCCAAGTACTAACCAGGCCCAATCCTGCTTAGCTTCCAAGATCAGACGGGATCGGGTTTGTCCAGGGTAGCATGGCCATAGCTAGATTCTTTATTAAGGAGAACTATTTGCTGATATGCAGGCAATAAATTGATAGATATAATTAATTTATAAGTCAATATAAATGAATTTAGTAAATACAAAATAACATAATGAATTAATACACTGATTTAAAGTTATTTTTCTTTAAAATGTGGTCCTCGCGGAGACAAGTAGTTGTCAGTTCCAGGGAAAAGTCAGAGGGGAAAAAATATCAGAGGCACATTCACTAAGCACCTTGTGCTTTCTGTGTCGTTTCTCTAGGTCCTTCCCCATTCTGGAATGACACAATGATTCTGAGGTATGAAGCTCATCTCCAGCTGGGTACTGGAGCCAGACAGGAGCAAAGAGAACTGGGAATGCAAAGCCATTTCTGATATTAAAAGCAATGAAAAAATAAACAAGCAAACACAGTCTCAAGAAGTAAACAAGAGATCTATATCAAATGCAGCATTAAGAAAAGATTTCTCTGCCAGGCTTTCATGCTGACAGAATAATCCACAACATGTGTCTCTCTCTGACATGTGCTAACAGAAAAAAGACCTAGGTACCTGGTTAGAATGGATGAAAAAAAAATCTGTTTACAATCTAATCTTGTCTACTAAAACATTATCATATAATTATTTTCTCTATGTAATAATTTGGAAATGGGCTTTCTGGCTTTGATTTAAATTGTATATTTATTAATATATTCATATTTATATTTATTACTATTACAAATTTTCAAGTGTAATTGTTTCTGCATTTCATAAAAGAGATAATATTATTGTGCAAATAAAGCATATTTCCATACAAAGGCAAGAGTTCAAGGCAAGACCTCAGGGTCAAATAAAATATACTAGCAAAGGACAAAAAGAAGTGAGAAAGGAAGAAGTGACTGGCCAGTGGAGAAATCTGGCAAGGTCGGGGGTGCAATGGATGAATCTGTAGAACTGTTCTTCCCAAGGATTCAGCAAGTTTTGATTGATACAAAGAACTTTGTGCACAGGGTCCAATTCCACATGGTTTGGGTCTAATTTCAAAGGCAACTTCTGGTGGAGCCTGTACCTCACCCCACCTTAAGTGCCACATGGCAGGGTAGGGAGATCCTGCATAGGCTACACTATGAAATCTCCTACAGGCAAGCCTCTGCAGATGAAGACACTGTCCAAGGACCGCATGCTAACTATAGGCCAAAGTCCCTCTGATTACATGAGGCACAGAACTTCTAAAAAATACTCCTCCTCAATCCAACTGACAGTCACCATTAAGTATAAATATTAAATACACATGTGAAAATTTTTTTTTTAAATTACGTGCTTCACACAGATGCCATTAAATAATCTAAGAGGAAAATGCTTATTCTGCTGAAGGATAACTCAGAAATACTGATGCCAGATAGGAAATCCAAAGATGCTTGGACCCCAAGGCAGGTGTTTGGAAATGCCACAAAGAAACCAACAAAGGGATCTTGACATACAGTAACTATTCATTCATTTTTGGCAATAACTCCGCTTGCCTTGAATATAAAGACATGAGCTGTGGTTGTGCCTTATGCACAGACTACATATGTTAGTTTATTGCATTCGCCCCAAGTTCCCAATGGTAACAATAGGGGAGGTGGAACCAGAAGTTTCCTAAGGGACTGCTATATTCTGCAAAGATATGAAAAGCTTTTCCAAATGTCCTTTATTTGAGATAATATTCGGAAAGCCTCAGTGGAGAAAAGCCATGCACGTGTCTAAATTTTATATGCTCAATGGAAGGATTCTTGGGTAAAGTAAGCAGATGTAAATGACACAGTACATTGAAAAGACTATAATGTTACTTTGGTGTATTCCAACCTAAAGACCACAGATGAAATGTTTCAGCCCAATGAAGCAAGTGATCACTTACATTTTATTAGTATTTTAAAACCTAATATCACTTGTATTCTAATGTGGGGAAATATATTTTGTTCATTTTTTTTATGGATGAAATACATAAAAGGCAAGTTTAAAAATCATTTTACAACCAAAGTCACCATTTGTTGATTGCTAGTTATTTAACTGGAAAACTGAAGGAAAATACATTTCTTTGTGATACTAAATATCAATGAAAAAGAAGATTTTACTTATGGTATTTAAATGCGGTCCTCTGGAACAAACAATTTGGTTCGTAGACAGTGAGCCTGCTGCTGAACTGCTGTCGCCTGACAGCCTGTCTTATCTGCCAAATTGCTCATTAGGTTTGGCAATTTTCACCTGCGCCTCCAGTTTATATTTCAGCGGGGAATAAACATCAGTCAGCTAGCTTTTACCATCTTCTGCAGTGAGTTTCCAACATCCCCGTAGGAGCACAATCCCCACCAATCTGCAATCCTCCAAACACTCACCTTGTGTACATACCATTATTTTTAAAATGTCAATTCAGCTTCCAGCTTTGGAAGCTGGCTTAGCTTAAAAAAAAGCAAAAATACAAAAGATAGAATATGCAAAATAAGCCTTATATTACAATACTAGATAGGCTGACCAATAACTCACTTAATTTTTAACATAAAGAAATAGCACATAAACAATCTAAATTTAATTTAAAAAATGCTTATTTCAGAGAGTAGCTGTAAGTAGGGCACAGGTGACAAGAGAGTAAAGAGGATTCCTCTTCCAACTAGATGTGACCCATCCAACCTTTATTACAGGTCTGAAAGGAAAGTATTCCAATTTATAAATAAACAATAGAGGTAACATGGCAACCAGAACAAAGAGGTAGCTGAAAGCACTACTCTGCTCTCTGTCTTTGCCTGCTTCCACTGATCCCTGCCAATGAGCACTCTGACATTCAGAGGCGAATTAATACACACACACACACACACACACACACACACACACACACACGAAATACTTTGTGGGCAAAAAGCACCAAAAAATATAAAACAAAATGTCTGAACCCCCCATAAAACAACTTCTGATGGAATACTGTTTTTCATTTTGCAGAAGTAAAATATTCACCACCAACCCTGCAATTAGCTAGAAAATTACAATAATTACAGCAATTTTGTATCCCATCTCCAATCCAATTAATAGATATATGACCTTGTCAACATGTAATAATCAGATTGCATCTACAACAAAACTGGATGAGTTTTATATGCTGAAAAGAACTTGCACAGTAAGAAGGTAATTATTTGAAATACTGAGAATACTATTTGTATGCCATGCTCCACTTCACAAGTTAAAAGGAAATACAATGGGAATATTATTTCTATTTTCGATATATATTTAAATCAAATCTGGAAAACAGAATTCTAATACTAGATAATGTTAAGGGGATAGATCTCTAAACCAAAGATCTTGGATATCCTAGCAAGACAAAATCAACCTGCATATTCTTGGGTAAGAAAAAAATTGAGAAAGGGCTACTCACTTTATAACAATCCTTCTCTAACAATTATTGATATCTCTTTAAGTTCTAAAAGTTAGGAAGCTAGTTAAATCTTACCAGTTTGTTAAACAGCACCATTTCATAAAAATTTTGCCTACAATGGATACAAATTAACTGGAAAATTACCATAGGTTAGAAAAAGCTTAAAATGTTAAAAGACTTAAAAGATAGTAAAGAAAAAAACCAATCTAATAAATTAGATACTTTGTTTATCAGAGTTTTTATAGCAATACTATTTCTAGAAATTTTACCATTGGTAGGGCATCTGCTACTTTCAAAGGAGTCTGGATCTTCCAGAGGAAACATTAAAAATCAGAATTCTGGAGTTAAAAGAAATGAGGCCACCATTCTAAGGCCAGGCTACCCTGGAATGTCTGACCTCTATAAAAAAGACTTTGAGAATTAAAAAAACAAAAAGAAAAAATTTGAGAGAAAAAAAATCACTAGACTTGGACTCAATGATTTGCACAGGAAAGTGTGCCCTGAACATGTCAGGTTTCCCTAAACCTGAATTTGTGACCATTGAAAATGGAGACAATTAAACATCACAGAACTGTGAAATTAAGAGAAAAATGGTTCCAACTGACTCTGTATGAAAGTACTCCACCTTACCTACCTAAGATGGGCAGTATGTTCTATTCAAGAATACACGTTCCAGTTACTTGGGTTCTGTAACTTCTCAAACCTCTTAAATATCAATAAGAAGTGGGTGTGTGCTCCATAGACATTATCATCATCCCCATTCTACAACTTTCTGTTAATCTAGTGTTTATCAAGTGTCAGGCAATGTATAAGGAGCCTGAACATCTCATTTACTATTCACAACAGTTCTAAGATAGGTACTTGGAGACTAAGGAACTGAGGCTGACAGAGATCACTAACTTTGCCCAAGTGTTCAGACTGAGGTGACATCGCTAGTACTCGTTCTGAACCATAAATATTCTATGCTATTGTCTAGAAAGGAGTGTCTACATTGTAAACTCATGTAACAAAAGCATAAAGTAGAATATACTTCCACTCAAATTTATCAAAAGTCTGGTCAAAAAACAAGAATATTTGTATAGGTTATTTGGTAACCAATTATCATTAAATTAGAGTATGCTTATGCCTGGGAGGATGCAAGGGCCTTCCAAGAGATGTGGAAATACTGAAGTTTAGCGATTCAATGTTAGTATCCTCACTTTCCATATGCATCATTCCCTAAAGTGGCTCTACTGGCCTGAAAACACAGGGTCAAGGTAAAATGCTGGTGCTTACTCACATCTCCATGGTCAGCAGCCCTAGGCTGACATACTCACGAGGCAGAGGAGGCCCACTGCCTAGGGCCCACGGTACTTTCAGAGGCCCAAAGGTTTTAATTTCTTTTAAAATCAGACAGAAAAAAATAAACTTTGAGAGATAAAGAAATTGTTTTAATTTTTTTCACATCATACAAAAATTACACATTTAGGGCCCATTAAAAACTATTAAGTTTTGCCTAAGAAAGAAAAAAAATAAAATATTGAAATATTTAAAGTTATATGAAATATAATTTTCATTATTAATATCATTATGCTGGGAGGGGTCCATGAAAAGTGTAGGAAAGTCATAATGATGCTTTCAATAGCTTTTTCTTCTACTTCAAAAAATTAAAAACTACACGTAAAAATTACAAAACAAAAAATTAAGCATCGCCTATCCTGCATTTTAAAATCGATGAAATGTACAACTGCACATAAAAACTTCCAGGATGTCAAACAAAGGAACATTTGGATACGTTGGACTTGATGTTGAGAAAGTAAATGACTTGGGGTAACAAACTTTTGCCACTCAGCTAGTTTCTAGTTCACTCCTTCCTGACAGGAGCCAGTTGTCTGTCCATTGATACATCAAATAAAAATAAATTTTGATGAAAGATCACTAATCAATGCTTGACATTTCAAGCTGGAGGGAGTTAAAAGAATTGGGCAATACGCTATCACAAAATCCCATCTAGTCCCTTCTATTTATTTCCATAAACAAGATTTCTCAGATAACAATTTATCCTTTTCTTCTATGCTAAGAATCCTGGGTCCTCAATGGCAACAGGAATGAAAGAATTGAAATATTACTATAATTCCTCATTTGCTTCATTTTATAAAATCTATATGATAATCTAAAATTAACAGTACCAATATCAACAACAACATTTGATTCTTTTTTGCCCCTTTCCCTTTGGTTGTATAAATTATTATATTTTACGGTTACTTAAAAGTTACTCTTGGATGACTGAGCCATCAATTGGATGTATACTTATGTTAGTTGTATCATATTTTTATTTTAATAATTAAGAGTTATCATTCATCAATATTGTTATTAGAATTTTATTATAAAAATTAAAATGCAATGGTCTTGTAATTGTGTAACATATAATATGGCCCCAAAAATACAATATGTATACCAAATATACAAAAGAAAGAATTACAAGTCTAGCTCTACCCCATCTCCTCCATCCTATTCCTTCTCTTATTCATAGGTACCTATTTTTTTTATGTAAAATAAGTTTTCCTATTTTACTTAATTTCTTTAACATAAGAAGCTTTAATACAGCCTTTCATTATGTGGTCTATTTTATTTACTTTCTCAATTTTTAAAGCACATTTTTTGATATTTAGGAAAATTTATATTTTTGTTCTATTAAATATATTTGTAGTAATATTTTTGTGTAATACTGCCCATAATTCCCTTTTTTGTTGTTATGGCCTGCTGCTTACCTACTATGAGCAATACTGTTTTTAGCTGGTCATTATTTCTTTGCCCTTCAGTTGAAGGGTGTTATGCAGGACACTGTTCAATAATACATTTGGCTCAAGAAAATTTTTCTCAAGTTTCAGTTTTAGCTTCTCTTAGGTAACTTTTTTGACCTTAGGGCAATGACTCTTTAATTCAGGATTTTCCACCCAGCAGGATTGACACTTTGAGCTGGATAGTTCTTTGATGTGGAGGACCCTCCTATGCCTTGCAGGACGTTTAAGCAGCATCCTCAGTCAGATGCTAACTTCTCCCCACCTTCACCAGCTGGAACAACCAAAAAACCTCTAGGCGTTGTCAAATGTCTCTCAAGGGAAAATATCACTCCCAATTGAGAACCACTGATTTAACTAAATCAGAGTTCTCTCTTTGTATCTTCTGTAAGTTCAAGGACAAATTTGTGGCTACTTCCTAGGCTTTATCTTAATACCCAAACTTAATAGCCACTGTTTTAATGAGAAAAAAAAAACTGCACACTTTTCTCAGTTTCCATCAATTCTTTATGGAACAAAGGAGATGAGTAAATTTACTCAAAGGAAAAGTTAGAAAACATGGGAAAGCTATCTCTTTCAGCAAAACAAAAATTGAGTTTATTTACCTAAAATCCTTATTTACCTAAAATTCTTAACAATGCTCCTAATTAGAGTTGATTATCCTATAGTTGAGTAAAGGTCTGCATATTGTTGACTTCTTTATTTTCATATCTGTAAATAAGGAAGACCACTAAATATTAACTCCTCCATGACAAGGTCTAGGCTTTATTTCAACCTAACTCTGGATTCTTGTCACCTAGCACAAGGCCTGTCCAACACAGATCAACTCTTGTTTTATGGTATTAATACAGTATGAAAAATCACCTTCGTAGACTGATGACTCCTATGGAATGAGTAACTTGTACATTGTCACCAAACCTCATATTTAGCAGATGCTTAACACGTACCAACCTGATCTCTGCCACAGCCATAAAATCTCAAGCATATGAAAATCAGAGCAAGAAAGTAAAACTGCATATTTTCCCACTGATGGCTACAAGACAACATGTATGCTTCAAATATAACTGCCTTTTCTCAATAAAAACAAGGTGGAGATGTATACTTTGAGTTGAAAGTAGCATTTAAATTTTAACACATAGGGCCAGCCAAATATGGTAGTAGTGTTTTAGAACGTTTGTTGAGCCCAGAGAAGTCAAAAGTATAAAATTGATGGGAAACTGGCCATTTAAATTCTTCTTAACATAAAGACAAGATTTACCTTTCCTCAAACACTAAGGTGCAGCTAAATTAAAAGTGCAGCTAAATTAAAGGTGCATCTAGCTTTATAAAACACATGAATAAAAGACTACAACTTTAACAAAAAGCTCTGCATTTAATTATATACATTAGGGTGTAATTACTCACATAAAGACACTGTATTCCAAACATCAAGCACCTGAATACCTGTGCTGTTATTTAATTAAAATTTTGTTTAACTCAAAGGCAATCCACTTTTTATACACAAGTACTTAAGACTATCAGTAAAACAGCACAAGACTAAATTTTCCACTTGAAAAATTTAAATGTTTCTAACTAGATGTGCCTTAAAGATAAATGATTTTTAACTTGTAAGTTTTGAACCTTCTTACTCTTAACAACTGCTCAATTATAAGATTACAGCATTAAAAAATTAAAAGTAACTTCCAACAAAGTTCCTCATTTTTCTGAGTAAACTTTCTAGGAATCGCTGATAGAATTCTTTAACTTGAGTTCTCTCAGTCCTAGAATTTTTAATGCAAACTCACTGTATCCTATATTTTCCTTCCTTGAGACAACATTCTAATGGCAGCTCTTCCAGATCCCTAGAGATTACTATGGCCCTGAGGTTTCTTCTCCTGCTCTTCGGGTAAAGTTCACATAATGGTTATAACTAAGTTGATTGGTAATCAAAGATGTTATGTTTTATTTCAATGTGAAACCCTTTGATTACTTCTATTTGGTCATTCAGATAAAATATATGGAAAGAAAAATTCAGATAATTTAACTGTAACTCATCCTTATTTTCCTTTAGCGAGCAATTAAAACTCTACCAGGCTAGAGTAAAATAAACCCAGTCTATTAAAACGTAAAGAATCTTGCCTACCTCTCTTGCAAAAGACACTTGCCCAGGTTCTAAACTTAATCAATTTTTGATAGAAATAGATAATGAATTGCATTCACAGGGGCATGGCTGGGTAATAAAAGTTGGCATCCTTGTAAATTAAGATGAAATGTGCAGAGAAAAAAGAGCTTTCACTTACTTGCACGAAGGACTGAAGGTGTGACCTCAATTTCACTTGTTGCTTGGTAAGGCTGAAAGGCTGAAACATTGTTGGTGCCAAGATCACTGCCAAATATCTCTGGACTCTGGGTGCCTGTGGAGCTGGCACTGGTGCCATCACCTCCATGATGTGGATCTTGCTCATCAAACACCGCTACCAGCTAGAAACAAAAGGTAAATTTGCATTTATAAACAAAGGCATTTAAAATTACTACCAGAAACTGAACACCACATTTGATTTACATCTACACAGAACAATATTGACATTTATGCACCCAAAAATGTTATGTCTTAGAAAGCAAAGCTTCAAATAGTCTTTCTTTGAATTTTGATGCTTTACTTTTACATTTCTAAATTGTGTATTTCATATCCAAAATTCTATGGATGAAAAATAATAAAATGTTGATATTACAGGATGTTAAGGGAGATGCAGTTGATTTAAATCTTTTTGTTAATGATATATTAAGTGGAAAATAAAATGCATATTTACGCATGATATATAGTACATATAGCAAAAGGTATATGGTACCCTTCATATAGGAAGAAGGGGATATTAAAAACTACGCATGTATCTGCTCGTTTGTGCAAAAGAAATGTTGGACAGATGAAAGAAGCTAATGAAACTGGTTGCCTACAGGGAGTTAGAAAGAAATAGAGTTGAAAGAGAGAATGAGAATGGATAATGGAGATAATGGGGCATTGACACTTTTCTGAATATATTTTTCTGTAACTGATTCTTAGAACCATAATAATAATTCAAATACCTAAAACAGAAATAAATAATTGAAATCAACCAGGGAGTGGATGGGGTAGGAGAATCTAAAATGGAACACAAATAAACCTAACTATGTTAGAAATTAAAAATACAACCAACTGAAAGGGATAGGGAAGAAATGAACTTCCCTTAAGAAACTTTGGAAAAGCTTTTTTCACCGTTTAATGTAAGGCTAAAGAAATATCGTTTTCTAGTTAGTAAATTTATTTCTCACAAGCATATTGTTTAGAAATTCTCACTCTACCACTACCACTCCACATACCTGGCCACTCCCCACACACACACACACACACACACACACACACACACACACACACACGGAACGAATGAAAAAGAAAAATATTTGGGATAATGAGAGCCAAAATTCTCACTCTGAGAAACAGAAGTTACAAATAAAGAAATGACCTCTGTGATATTACATTAAAATTGGAGGCATCGATATGAATTCATGGTTTTTGAAGGCAGGTAGGTAGGTAGGTAGTGGATGGATAGGTATGGATGAATGGATGTTAATACATGCGGGATATATATTTCTTAGCTCTGCCCACTGAGAGGTTCTAGAAGCAATGACACCCAGTACCAATGAACACAAGTGCCTAGATATTGGTTTCTAATATCATTCTCTAATAAATGAACAAAGGCTCCTTAGAATCCTTAATTCCAAGGTTGCGGGCAGATAATACATGATGAGCCTGGAACACCTTGTGACATACTCAAAGATGACAGAGGCACGTCAAAGGGAATAAGGTGCCATCCTGAAGGAGCTCCCAGTGGCCAAAGCTGGGACGACTAGTACACAAATAAATAATGATCATGTTGGATTACAACCCGGAAATAAACTAAATATCTGTGAGTCCATAATTATATAAATAATTGAAGAAATAAATGGTGGAGAATGAATAGCTCTTCCTGTTGCAGCATTCCAATGAATAAATATAGAAGGAATAATGAATACAGAAATCATCATTAGGCAACTGCCACAGTAATAATTGCTACAAGTAAGCTCTACCAAGGGATGCCAAAATTAATGGGTGAGAATAATATGAGAAATAGAATATTTGCATACCTCAAAGTATCTCCCCATAAGATACTTTTTAATTAAAAAGAAAAGAAAATTGTATCTTTGCAGTGGAGAAGCTTGGCAGACACCACTTTACCAAGGTTAACATTATCAGTGATAGGACATAGAAACATCTCGCACCCTCGGATAAAATGCACTGAGATGTATGTAACTCTACTTCTGTGGAATTCCTGCCAAAAATGAATAACTCTGATCTAATTATGAGGAAATATCAGACAAATCCAAATTCAGGGACAGTTTATAAAATAACTCATATCCTTTAAAACTATCGGAATCATGAAAGTAAAAAAAGACTGATAGAACTGTATAAATTGGAGGAGACTAAGGATAAATAAGAACTACATGCAATATGAGGAGGTCTTTGAGTGGATCCTGGGCTGGGGGGAAAAAGGACATGAGTAGAAAAGAGAAAACATTCAAATGAGGGCTGTAGATTAGTTTAATAGTACTGACTGTGTTATTAGTCTACTACTTACATCACTGTACTATGGTTCTGTCGGATGTTAACGTAAGACATAGATGAAGTATATATGGAAACATACTGTACTATTTTTGCAACTTTCCTTAACTATGAAGTTATTTCAAAATTAAAAAAATTTTAATTTCATAATACAGCACTACAAAGTATCACGAAAATTAAAATTCAATTTATTTCTTCTTATAACTAAACAAAGGCAGCACTTCTTTAAAAATATCAATGAGTAATAGAAGAGTAACAGAGTTGTAAGGAACAATACCACCTTGGTCATTCACTCGATAATCCTATGCCTAGCAAACTAAGTTTAGCATTCCAAGAATCATGATTGTACCTAAAACAAACCATACCTTTTGCCTCCAATTCAAGTTTTTTAATGCCAATGCTCCTATTAGTTTAAAAGGGCAATAAGATAAATTTACAGAATGAGTATTTATAATTAAAATCTTCATGTTATACAGTTGTCATTTTTAACAAATGATATTTGTTAAAATATTTGAAACTATTCATATCAATCAACTCATAAGACAAAAAAGAAAACCATCCTAAGGTCAAAGAGACATGTAGACAAATAGGAAGCTCAGAACCCTGCAGTGGCATCATACATAATGAGCTGATTAAACAATCTAGAGGGAAGGTAAGTGGTAGGAAGAAATCAAAGTGGGATGAATAGTTTGGCCACTCAACATTATAATAAGAAATGTAAATAAGAAAAGAAATTGTTAGCAGTTATAAAAAAGTGTAAAGGTCTCCTCAGGCAAGAGTAACAAAAGAAAAAATAAACAAATGGGACTACGTCAAATTAAAAAGAAACCATCAACGAAATGAAAAGAAAACCTACTGAATGGAAGAAGATATTTGCCCATGATACATCTGATAAAGGGTTAATATCCAAATTTTATAAAGAACTCATATAACTCAACGCCAAAAAAAAAAAAAAATTCAATTAAAAAATAGAGGACCTGAATAGGCATTTCTCCAAAGAGGGCATATAAATGGCCAGTAGATATATGAAAAGATGCTCAACATCACTAATCATCAGAGAAATGCTAATTAAAACCACAATGAGATATCACCTCACACCTGTCAGAATGGCCATCTATAAATCAAAACACAAGTGTTGGCGAGGATGTGGAGGAAAGGGAACCCTCCTACACTGTTGGTGAGATTGTAAATTAGTGCAGCCACTATGAAAAAGTATGTAGGTCCCTCATAATACTAAAAATACTTTGACCCAGCAATTCTACTTTTGGGTATTTATCCAAAGAAAACCAAAATGATAATTTGAAAAGATATATGCACCCCTATGTTCACTGCAGCACTATTTACAATAGCCAAGATATGCAAGCAACCTAAGTGCCCATCAAAAGATGACTGGATAAAGAAGTTGTGATACATTTTTCAAAGAAATCTTACTTGGCCATAAAAAATGAAATCTTACCATTTGTAACAACATGGATGGATTTAGAGGCTATTAAGTGAAATATACAGAAAACAAATTGATGACTGCCACATGGGAGGAGTGGTTGAGGGGCTGGATGAAAAAGGTGAAGAGATTAGGAAGTACCAATTGGTAGTTACAAATTTGTCACAGGGATGTAAAGTACAGCATAGGGAATAGAGTCAATATTTTATTGTAATAGGGAATATAGTCAATATTCTATTGTAATAACTATGTTTAGTGCCAGGTGTGTACTAATCAGGGGGATCATTTTGGAAGTTATATAAATGTCTAACCACTATGCTGTATACCTGAAACTAGAAGAAAATAACACTGAATGTCAACTCTAATTAAAAGATATAGATGATTGATAGATAGATAGATAGATAGATAGATAGATAGATAGATAGATAGATAGATAGATAGGCAGGCAGACAGAGAAGAAAAACTGAAAGGTGTTTGCATGTATACACTAAAGTTTCCACATAGAGTAATAAAATCAGTCTGTGTATCTCACAATTGACTGGCAAGTGTCTCCCTGTATTAGTCACACAAACGTTTAACCACATCAGAGATCAGTAAATTTTTTTCTGAAAAGAGCCAGATAGTAAATATTTTTGGAGTACTTCAATCCATATAGTCTCTGCTACAATTATTCTACTTTGCCACTGCAGCAATGAAAAGAGCCACAAATAATACATAAATGACCATGACTATGTTTACAAATTATTATTTACAAAGCAGGTAATGGACTGAATTTAGCCCATGGGTTATAGTTTGATACCCTGCACTAGACTGCTCATTCCTCTAGTAATTTTCAATTTGGGAAATAAAATTAAAAGTTAAGGTACCTTGGTAACCCTGATAAGTTTAACAATATCTACTGCAAGCTCTTCTTTGGGATTTCAAATTTCTATACCTGGTTTTAATATCATCAGACTTCTCACATGATGTGTGGCCTAATATGCATTTTGAACATATTAAGTTTGACATTTTGGCACTTAAATGGAAGCAAATGAAATTAAGATTTGTTGTTAACGTTTCACAATGATGTCTTCTCTCAAGAATCAAGTCCTTTCTGCAAACTGAAAATAAAGATTGAAAATTACAAAGAACGAGTTTTTAAATGCCACACATGACGGAATAACTTCTACATGCATATTAGTTTCAATAGTTATCTCCAGCATTTTTAGAAAACACAAGTATTATGAAATCTGGACTGTGTCAGGAACAAATGCTGTTTGAATTTCTGTGGGAGAATCACAGTTGGTGATTTGCAGTATGCCAATAACACACAATTCTACAGCTTTCTTTTAAATCAAAATTTAAGTGCCAGGTGCATATATAAAGTAATTTTGTGTTAATTTGAGAGGGATATATAATTTTAGAAAATCTACTCTACGAGCTTATAGTAACACAGCGAAAGAAATGAGACCTTCACAAAAACATCACATATTAAAAATCTCTAACATGCCCTTCGAAAAAATAAAGGAAATGTCTGCTTTTAAATTTGTGAAACGTGACTCACATCCATATTTTAACAGATGGAATCTTCATTGCTGTCCACGAAGCAGATCATTTTTGAAAGTTCATTTTTACTTTCAATAGTTATTACTTATCTGTTCCGATCCGTTCATCTGTCAAGTCTCCATGAGAAAAGAAGGGCTGAATTTAGTATTACACCCATGACAACCACGTATAAACAAACACATTTCCCACCTTCCTCAGGATGTCATTTTAACTCAGTGAAGTATCAGAACCCTCCAACAGAAAACTTGTTTTATAAACAACACACACAAATGCGTATAAACCACTTGAATCAAGGGTGCCCCTTTTAATGGGTAAAATGATGAGCTGAAAGCCCACAACTGCATGTAGCAAAGAGACTAAGAACATAGACTTCACGATCAAAGACACTTAAATTTAAAACAGCTCTGATCTTACATCTTAGAGGGCTGCTGGTAATTCCATTGGCCTCTTGACCATCCCTAGGACTAACTTTACACATCTAAAAAGAAGAAGATGGTAGCTGTGGTAAACAGAATAATGCCCATTAATGTCCATGCCCAAATCCCCAGAACCTGTAGATGTTATCCTTTCATGGCAAAAGAGATTTGCAGATGTGATTCCGGTTAAGGACCTTAAATGGGGGAATTTATCTTGTATCATCAGTTGATTCCATCAAATCACATGAGTCTGGAAAAGCGAAGAACGTTTCCCAATATTGTCAGAGAGAGGTGTGACAATGGTTAGAAATACTACATTGCTGACTTTGAAAAAGAAAGGGAGCCATAAGCCAAGGAACATGGGGGCCTCTAGCAGAAAAGGCAATGGATTCTCCTCCAGGGCATCCAGAAAGAGACATGGCTCTGCTCACACTCTGATTTTATCCTCGTGAAAACCAAGCCAGACTACTGCCCTACAGAACTGTAAGGTAATAAATTTGTGATGTTTTAAGCCCCTAATGTGCAGTAATTTGTTACAGCAGCAAAAGGAAACTAATATAGTGTCAATGCCTACCCTCTTTGACTCGTGACAAACAGAGATAAGCTATATCAACTTTCAACACAAGTACACATTTACTATTAGCTAGTATTAAGTTATATTGGGATGTTGATAAACATATACTTTTGTAAATTTGAAGCTCAGTTACAAGAGTAACTGAAGAATGATGCGAATCTTTTCTGCATATCAAAAATGAAGGGGGGAGGGAGGGCTGAAGAAGGAACAGAGAAGCCTTGCTAGAAAAATCAAACATCGAAACCACAAAAAAAGTTCTTTTGAAGGTATACTCCCAGCTGCTCACATAAAAACAGACTGGGTTTTTATATTTCGTTTTATAGAAAACTGCGACTCAAATTAATTAGATGAGAGCTGAACTATAAATAAGTATGGAATGAATCAGAGATGAGAAATCAAATCTCTCTCTTTCTAACTCTCCTGCCCCTGGAACCCCTAACATATCAACAGCACAGCCCACTGGGAAGCTGCAAACTATGACCATCTACCAGTCTTTAGATAGGATTCTGTTCATTCTTGATTAACCAAAGGCAATAATCCAATTTACGAAAATCACGTCATTTTGATGCCACCACCTAAAATTTTTTCAACATATTTGAAGGTAATCAAGATAATTACAAACAATTCCTTGCTGGTGATAATTAAAAAAAAAAAAACCTCTTTAAAAGAATCTAAAGAGGATTCTGGGAAACATGGTGGAGTGAGAGACGTCCCTAGATATCTCCTCTTGAAACAACAATAAGTTGAACATCTAAAACTCAACGACAAACACCCAAACTACACACCAGCACATCTAAACGAGGGATCTGCGCATAAGAGGTACCATGGGTCAGAAGCCCGGGTGTCGGGCGGTGGACTGGAAGAAACAAAGAAGCTGCCTCTCGCAGCCAGAGCTCCCTGTAAGAGGAGGGAGAGGGGAGAAGGTCTGGCGATTTCCCTGAACAGCCCTGCCTGGGAAAGCTGTGAGCTCCCCATGGCCGGCCAGGCCCAGTCATCAGGGCAGAAAGCAGAGAAGTGGGACGGGACCACAAAGAAACAACAGTTGATTTTTACCGGCCATAGTTGCAACACTGAGGCTGAGGCGCAGCCCCTATCCCCCAACCCAGATGTCCACTCCACCCATACCCTCAAACATAGAACACCGTGGAACCTGGTGGGAGTCTAAACAAACGCTGCCGAGACTGTCGCTGACAACGATGGGGACTGAAACTGAGGGTAGCGAGAATGATTAAATATCTACAAGAAAATAAAAAAGACATTACTTAGACTTTATATAACGCAGGGATCCAAGAGGCTTGGATGTCACCTACTGGGGAAAAGCCTTCTTTGCAGCAGCAGGCTAAAGAGAGACTTTTATATAATAAATCTTCTTTCTGAAAAAAAAAAAACAGTAGAATACACTTCCATTAATGCCCAGGCGGAGAAATAGTCCCTTAAATACCATGAACAACCAAGGCAACAAGGCATCTGAGACAGGAGAAAAACTTCAGAAAATAAACTTACAGACATAGAATGTGACTTAAATGACAGAGAATTCAGGATGTTACTTGTGAAAAAAACTCAGTGAGTTCTGAAATGAGTCATATCAACAATTTCAATTGAAAAAACAACTAGATGAGCAGAGGAGGAGATTGAAAGCCTTAAAAAGTACAGAATAGACCCTCTGGAGATAAAAAAAAAAACAAAAAAAAACACTACAAGAGTTGAAAAATGAAATAACAAGCTTGGGAAATAGAGTTGTCCAAATGGAGGAAAGGATCAGTGATATTGAAGACAGAAATCTAGAAATAAATCAGAAAGAAGAAGAGAAACCGAAGAATGAAAAATAATGAAAGAGAAATATAAGAAGTAGCTGATACCATCAGGAGAGGAAACATAAGAATAATGGGCATTATCAAAGGTGAGGAAAAGGAGCAGGGATTAGAAAGCATTTTCAGACAAATAGTTAACAAGAATTTCCCAAATTTAAGGAATGAGCTGGAACTTGAAATTCAAGAAGTCAACAGAATACCCAATTATCTCAACCCAAAAAGCCCTTCATCAAGACACATTGTATTAAAGTTATCAAAAATAAATGAAAAAGATAGAAATCTCAAGGCAGCCAGGGAGAAGAAAACGGTAACTTATAAAGGAAAACCTGTTAGGTTATCATCGGACTTCTCAGTGCAGACCATACAAGCCAGAAAGAAATGAAATCAAATATTTAAACTATTAAGTGAAAGGAACTACCAGCCTAGAATAATGTATCCAGCTAAGCTCTCCTTTAGATATGAAGGAGAAATTAAGACCTTTCCAGACATACAAAAATTGAGGGAATTCTCCACCACAAGACCTGCACTACAGGAAATACTGAAAGGAATCAACTCACCTAAAACAAAATGAAGAAAAAAATAATAATAATAACATGTATAGGAGTAAAGTGACTATCAGGCAAAAAGAAGCAGAAGAGTGCAATCTTTACTAAGAACAGGGCATTATAAGCTTAAATAATAAGAGAATTGCTATAGCAAGATAGTAATGAAAGTTCGGCATACATAGGAACAAATTGAGATAACAATGAATGAAAAGAGGAGGATTCAAAGATCCAAATTCCCAAAGAGGAATGGAGATAAGCCGCAGGCAGAAGAAAAGGGACCGCTGTATACATAAAACAATCTTTTTCATTTTTGTAATGGTAACCACAGGCCAAAGATTTAGAATCAAAGTATATAACATAAAACAAGAAGTACCATAAGGAAATCCCACAAAAACCAACCAAAATAAAGAAAACAGAAGCACAAGGACAAGGAAGCAATGGAAACACCGAGCTACCAGAAAGCAGAAGATAAAATGTTTATAGGACAACCTCATATTTCAATAATCATCCTAAATGTAAATGGACTGACCTCACCAATAAAAAGGCACATAGTTGCAGAATGGATCAAAAAACAAAACCCAACCATATGCTGCCTCCAGGAGACACATCTTAGCTCCAAAGACAAATATAGACTCAAAGTGAAAGGGTGGAAAATGATATTTCAAGCAAATGGCATTCAGAGGAAAGCGGGAGTAGAGGTACTAATATTGGACAAAATAGACTTCAAAATAAAAAAGGTAAAGAAAGATACTGAGGGACACTTCATAATGATAAAGGGAATCATGCACCAAGAAGACATGACACTTATTAATATTTATGTTCCAAATCAGGGGGCCCCAATATACGTAAAGCAAGTACTAACAGAACTAAAGGGAGAAACAGACCAAAACACTATCATAGCAGGGGATCTGTTGGATATGGACAGATCATCCAAACAGAAAATCAATAAGGAAATAACATCCTTAAATAACACATTAGACCAACTGGACATAACTGACATTTACAGAGCCTTCCATCCCAAAACAGCTGCTTATACATACTTCTCTAGTGCACATGAAACATTCTCAAGAATCAACCATATACTGGGACACAAAGATAGCTTCAACAAATATGAGGGTTGAAATCATACCAACTATATTCTCTGATCATAAGGCTTTGAAACTAGAGATCAACTGTATAAAGAAATCAGAAAGAACCACAAATACATGAAGATTAAACAACATACTACTGAAGAATAACTAGGTCAGAGAAGAAATAAAAAGAGAGATCAAGAGATATAAAGAAACGAATGATAATGATAGTACAACATATCAAAACTTTTGGGACATGGCAAAAGTGGTCATAAGAGGAAAGTTCATATCATTACAGGACTACCTCCATAAACAATGCAATCCCAAATAAACAACCTAAACTTCACCTTTAAAAAAAAAACTAGAAAAAAAAGAACAAATGAAACCTAGGTCTGCAGAAGGGAAGAAATAATCAAAATTAGAGCATAAATAAATGAAGATGAAAACAAACAAACAAAAAAGAATAGAGAAAATAAATGCAACGAAGAGCTGGTTCTTTGAGAAGGTTAATAAAATTGACAAATCCCTGGCTAGACTCACTAAAGAAAAAAGAGGAAAGACACAAATAAAAATCAGGGATGAAAGAGAGGAAATTACGACACCACAGAAATACAAAGGATCATACAATACTATGAAAAGGTATATAACACCAGATTTATGGTTAGTACTTAGAAAAATACAACCCTCCTACACTGAATCGGAAAGAACTGGAAAATCTAAATAGACCAAAGTATGGAAATGGAAACAATCATTAAAAACCTACCAAAAAGTAAAAGTTCAGGACAAGATGGCTTCACCAGTGAATTCTACCAAACATTCAAAGAAGATTTAATACCTATTCTCCTCAAAGTCTTCCAAAAGATCGAAGAGGAGGTAATACTTCCCAACACATTTTTATGAGACCAATATTACCCTGATATCAAAACCTGATCAAAATAATTGAAAAAAGGAAACTACAACCAATATCTCTCATGAACACAGATGCAGAAATCCTAAATAAGATACTAGCAAACTGAAAACAGCAACATATGAAAAAGATTATACACCACGATCAGGTGGACTTCATCCCAGAGGCACAGGGATGGTTCAACATATGCAAATCTTAATGTGATACATCACATAAACAAATTAAAAAAATAAGAATCATATTATCATATCAATAGATGCAGAAAAAGCCTTCAACAAGATACAGCATCCATTTATGATCAAAACACTTAACAAAATTGGTATAGAAGGAAAGTACCTTAACATAATAAAGGCCATATATGACAAACCCTCAGCCAACCTTACACTTAATGGTGAAAAACTAAAAACCTTCCCTCTAAGATCAGGAACAAGGCAAGGTTGTCCACCATGGCCACTGATATTCAATATAACACTGAAGGTCCTAGCAAGTGCAATCAGAAAAGAGAAAGATATAAAAGGCATCCAAATAAGAAACAAAGAAGTCAAACTGTCACTATTTGTGGATGACATGATTTTCTGTATAGAAAACCCTAAAGACTCCACAAGAACACTACTAGAAACAATAACCAAAGACAGTCAATTTTCTGGATACAAAATCAATGTTCAAAAATCCATAACGTTCCTATACTCTAATAATAAAGTGTCAGAAAAAGAAGTAGAAAAAACTAATTCCTTTTGCAATTGCACCAAAAAGAATAAAATATCTAGGAATAAATTTAACGAAACGTGAAGGATCTATATAATGAAAACTATAAGATCCTATTAAAAGAAATCAAAGAAGATACAAAGAAATGGAAAGATATTTCATGTTCTTGGATTGGAAGAATCAACATAGTTAAAATGACCCTATTATCTAAAACATTATACAGATTTAATGCAATTCTCATCAATATCCCAACAGCATTTTTTAAAGAAATCATCAGATTTGTATGGAAGCACAAAAGACCCCGAATTGCCAAAGCCATCCTGAGGAAAAAAATGAGGCTGGAGGCATCACTCTGCCCAACTTCAAATTATACTGCACGGTAATGGTAATCAAAAAAGCATGGTATTGGCAGCAAAACAGAAACACAGACCAGTGGAACAGAATCGAAAGCCCAGAAGTAAACCTATATTTATATGAGCAAATAATTTTCAACAAAAAAAGCCAAAAACATACAGTGGAGAAAGGAAAGCCTCTTCAGTAAATGGTGCTGGAAACATTGGAAGATCACCTGCAAAAGAATAAAGCTAAACTGTTGTCTATTACCACACCCCAAAATTAACTCAAAATGGATTAAGGACCTGAATATAAGACCTGAAACAATAAATTGCAGAGAAGAAAACATAGGAACTAAATTCAAAGAGGATTTTATGAATTTGACCTCAAAGGCAAAGAAAGTAAAACAAAAATATATGAATAGACTATATCGAACTAAAAGGCTTCTGCTCAGCAAAAGAAACCATCAACAAGGTAAAGAGACAACCATCCGAATGGGAAAATATATTTGCAAGGAACGCCTTCAATAAGGGCATAGTATCCAAAATACACGAAGAACTCATACGACTCAACAACAACAAAAAACGAACAATCCAATCAAAAAATGGGCAGAGAACCTAAACAGACACTTCTCCCTAGAGGACAAACAAATGGCCAACAAATATATGAAATGATGCTCAATATCGCTAGCTATTAGGGATATGCAAATCAAAACCACAATGAGATGCCTTCTCACGCCTGTTAGAATAGCTATAATCAACAGGACAAGTAATAACAAATGTTGGAGAGGATGCAGAGAAAAAGGAACCCTCATACACTGCTGGTGGGACTGAACATTGATACGGCCACTATGGAAAACAGTATGGAGGTTCCTCAAAAAAATAAGAATTGATCTACCATATGATCCAGCAATCCCTCTACTGGGAATTTACCCCAAAGATTTGAAAACCCATATCCAAAAAGATATTTGCACAGTGATGTTCAAAGCATACTGTGTCATCTACTCAGAAGATGAGATAAATCGTTATCAGTGCCTTTTCAAACATATCAGGTAGGAGAGGGCAAGACAGTCCCACTGCCAGGAGACCACCATCATTATAAGCTTCCACCCATTGATGGTCAAAAGTCATCTGTCCCACAGGAACTAAGAGCATCCTTTAAGAAGGTAATCTGGATCACAGATGCCTAATAAAGACATTATGAACGTGAAGATATCTTTAAGATCCTCTCTTTACCTTAAGGAACATTTCTGGATTTCATCTGGAAATCACAGTGAAATATATTTACCTATGATGCTGCCCAGCCCTGATGTTTAAATTTCAGAGTTGCAATATAATTCTGCTGTCCTTCAGGGTGACACATTCTATCATCTACTCAGCCTTCAGACTAATTAGACTTCCAATTTAAGAGTTAAGTTCAACTAACAGCCTTGAGTATGCCAACCACAAACCACATGAAAATATGCAAATGCTATAGCCATAAGCTGGCTGACCCACTTCTCGGATATAATATAAATGCTTCTTCCTCCCTTTCCCATCACCAAGTACCACTATCCATTTGCACCCACCCATGAAGCTACAACTACTTTATACCACTGCTTAATCGTTAATAAAAAGCAAGATTGCACAGTAAGACAGAACAAAATAATTCTAAAATTAGCTAATCACATATAGATAGGTTGACTCCAAATTGGAGAAAGTGGCATTTGCTGTGATTTTATCATCAACACATGCAGCTTTCACTCAAAGAGACAAAGGTAAAACTGAGAAAGAAGCAATATGAATCTCAGGATCAAATGTAATGATGTAATAACTAATTATGTAGACATGGGAAAAAAACTTTAAAATCAATTTGTAAGCTTTCTGATGACTGAACTTATTTTAATGACATATAAAAAATACTAAATCCTTAATTATTGTCTGAGCCTTATTTGCTATAATGGTTCATTAAAAACTCATTTAAATAGAGCTACTGTTTTACTGGACGAGTAAGCAAAACAGTCATAAAGGAATATATTTGGGCCAATGATGTTTTGTAATAGTAGTAATGCAAGCTATACCAATAAAACCTCACTCAATACAAGAGAATCTCAAGCTTGCCACTGAAAAACTTTAAATGCTACATAAGCAGACTAATTCTGTTCTTCATCAGCATTTTAAGGATTAAGTATATTTTGTCCACTGCAAAAATAAATAAATAAATAAGACCCAAAGCTTAGAAAGAAACTCTAAACTGCTATCAGCACACTAAAGGCTAGTCACGTTTCCTACTGGTTGAGCTAAGAATGGCAATGAGGGAGGAGTCCTTTGCGGACCCTGTACCATGAGACTCAACCTCAAATCTGCCTCAACTTCTAGTTCCAGAGGTTGAGATTTTAGAGGCAGCTGGCCCTCCTCACCTTGCCACTCTGCCACCCTTCTAACATATATCTATCTAGCAAGATGTGGAAATAGAATTCAACAACAAGGTGTTTTAACCTATAGACAATTTAGCTTGACAATCAATATGTATTACATATCAATTCGGGAATAGTTACTCAGGAATAAGCTGCAATACTGACAGACTCCCTCAACAGCAACTCCTATGAGGAATGCCACAGTCTGGGGGTTGGGGATCAAAATTAAAAAAAAAAAAAAGTATTAATCAAAAGTCCAATATCATATAGGAAATAGGGCATAATGAGACAAGCCAAAACTACACACACACACACACACGGAGCCTTTTAATGACTTACTCCAAACGGCCTTACTTGTACACTATCAAAACAGTACCAAAATGATGTTACTTGAGCTTTAGTGAGCAAGTATGAGGGAAATGATACTTCTCATGTCCATCAAACACATGCGATTGCTACCTTCATGCTCAAGTCCATTTCTCCATCCTCAACTTTCCCCAGTCCCTGACCCACAGATCTAAGGGATAAGAAGCTGACAATGTGATAACTCAGCCCAGAAATATAGCACCATAATTACCACCAGGCAGGATCACTGAGCCTTGAATAGTAACTCAAGCCCTGCTCTCTTGGGCATCTGAAAGTTTGCCTCAATTTGCTGAGTCCACCAAGCAAGAGTGGAGCCCGTTGGTTAGGAAGGCCCATGTAGGTCTTTGTGCTTCCTGGGCCAGTCAGGTAAAGTCAGAGCCTGTTCCATTGACCTGAAAACCTTGTCTTCATATGCCCACGCCACCCCCAATTCCTCCTCCCACTATACAACCAGCAAGATACAAATGTTTACATAAGAGGAAGGTAGGAATTTGATTTAAGCCTCAAATCACAACCATATTCTCCTATCGGGTTGTACCATAGAGCTCTATGCTAGAGTTTGTATCAGGTACTTTCAGGCACACAAGAGAAAGTGTTAGTCTTTCAGCAAGTAACACAACCTCACAGCACTTAGGCACTCATATATGTTCCTAAGCAACCCGCCCATTGTTGAATATGTGACAAACGACTCCACACTAAAATTTCTTGCTAGTCAAATCTAGTGAACTATAATACTTTTTGTGACAATCAGTAGTGGAAAATTTCCCATCCTAAAATAGAAATTTGAAGGATCACTTTTTTAGTTCTAAATTTTGCAAATTATGTTTTAAATTAAAAGCACAAGAAAAGAAATTCTGGCTATGGCTCCAGTCAATCAATCAGTACTAGGAAGCTGTTAAACAGAAAACATCTCAGCACAATGCTAGACCTCGAGATGTTGCAACAGAGGTAAGCAAATCATCATCTGTGGCATTTAAAGACAAGATAATTCTAACTCAAAGAACCAGTCTTGTTACCAAGGCAACTTGCCACATATATAGGAGACTGGCTTGGGAGTTAGTAATCCCTTTAACTGCTGACTTCACAATGTGAATTAGACCCCACTGATACCTTAGATTCCATCTAAAAGCATCATCAGAAAAAAAGAGAGTTCAACTGCTTTAAAAGAAGAAAGAAATTCAGATGCTTCTATTAAGTCTTTGGGGAGCTAGAAGGGTAGAAGAGAAAAAAGTGGCCTAAGAAAAACGAAGTAGAAGAACTGGGAGATGCTGCTCATCAGTGATTTATTTTCCAATGAAGATGTATCAAACTCACTACTTCACTCTAAGTTCTGAATGAAAACTGTTTAGAGTAATACATAATAAAAAGTCACTATTTATTCTGACAACCACAAACCAGTATTATCAAAAGATCAAAGTTCAATAAATTTGTTCACAAAACACTAGTTACCTTACAAAATGCCTTTCAGTTTAATTTGCATGCAAAAAGGAAAAGTATGATTTTTAAATATTCACCCAGAGGAGGAGAAGGAAAACTTCAAACATCTTCTGACATCTTTTTGCTACACTCATTATTTCAATAACTTCTACAAAGGAAAGGTAACAGTGTCTCTGACATTAGCCTAAATTACCTTCAGTATATAACACAAGGCTGCTTATATTAGGCTAATTTTTATCAACTGGCAGGTTTATTCAAAAGTAACTAAATAATAAAATTTTTTATAACAACTCTTCATTAGTATAACCTGTTTAGCACTGTTTTTGTTTTTTTTTTATTTTTAACAAAAGCAAACAGAATAAATACTAATTGTGTGTCAATCATTTCTTCTCCCATATTTGACAGGTAAAATAAATAACTTACAAGTTAAACATTTCCCCCAATCTACAAATTGCTTTAATACTGAAATTTAATGCAAATCTTTTGAAATCCAGTGCCATCTAATGGACTTGGCCAAGCAAGAAGGGTTCGGAAACTTAATTTTTAATAAAATATGTTCTGAGGAAAGCCAAAGCCTATGCTTTCCTGTCATTTACTACTCACATAACCTCCCCATAGATGGCTTGGAACAGTGGAGGTAGAGTCACCTGTCATTTGCAATGCACTCCACTCATTTCATTACTATAAGCTTGCTGATCTTGAATTGGTCCCCTAAGGTGTGTTAAGGCTCAGAGAAGAGACTCATCAGTTGTGTGAACCTTGAGCAGTTTCTTCAACATTTTGGGTGTCTCGGTACTGCATAGGACTGTTGCATGTGTTAACTTATTTAGTTAGGACAAATTGCTCAGAATAGTTCCTGAAAATATCAAGTACTCAATAAATGTTAGCTATTGTTATTACTTTAAAGAATTTCAAGAGATTGAGGTTATCCACATAGGAAGATGACGGGCACTGGGATTAAGTTAAGCCATATGAACTTTATCCTGAAAAGTGTTGACATCCTTGAATGCAAACCTGTTTAGTTTGCATTTATTCTGTAGGTTTCAAGGAGTATGGAGAAAGAACTAGAAGGGTAAACATTCCCAGTTCTTAAATAATAAAGAAGTTGTGAGGGCCTATATTAATGGAAAGGCAATGGAGTGAAAAGACAACTAAAATGTATAATTATTAAAATGCAGAATTGACTTATTTAAAGGATTTGGTATGCGTGGGTGGGTGGCACTGTGAAGGAGCAGGTGAATCTGAGATGTCCAGGTTTGTGGCTTGGGTGGTTGGGCAGAGGGCAAGCACAAGATAAAGAAGTTTGGGGCAAAAGGTGATGAGTTCGGTTTGAAGTAAAACTATCATGTATCCAGTATACAATTCCCAGTAGACGACTGGAGATGGGAGTCTATGGGGCAAAGCGGAGTTCAAGGCTAAAGAAACAGAACCAGGGGACAGCAGCTCGCAAGTGACTGTAGCCGCTATGAGTTTATGTAAGTAATCCAATGTAAACGTGGAGCAAGTATGAAAACCGATCAAAATCTGGATAAAGCTGAAACTGTAGGTTTCTCTTCCCTTCCTTCACTGCCACTTTTGAAGAATTTGAGAAGAACTGACAAAAGAATGTAAGTAAACTCAAGGAAACATGGTTTCACAGAAAATGAAAAGGGAAAGTATTATAAAACAGTAAACAAAAGTATTTAAATAGCATGAGGCGTATTAGCATTTTCTTAAGGAAAGTTACATCAGTATATACTTTCAACAAGTGGGACCTAAACTTATTTTGCACCAGTGCTAAAGTAATGTCAATAATAGTGGATGGATATTAAAAGAATATGAATAAACTTAATTTTTAGTCTACTGATGTCTAAAAAAGAGACACTCAAACATTTGTTCAAGTAACACCAAAGTAAATTCATCTTCATAATGTGCTTGTCTTACCAGATGAGGATTCCATAAACAGTTCTTGATTTTCTTGTGAAAGGTTCTATTTCATTAATCTTTGTGTCCTGCCTTGCTCCTGCCTAAAAGATGCCCCAATAAACACATGGTGAATTTATATCACTTACCACATCTATTTTGCAATCCCTTTGAAAAGTGCAGGCAAGTTAATATAAGCAGCAAAAGTACTACAAGTTCTCTGGGCATCTTTCCCTAACCTCACCTCTTTGCCCACCCCAGAAAAATCAAGCTTTTTTCACAGCCTACAACAAGAGAGAAAGAAATGTTCCAAAGATAATACATCCCAAGTTCTTCACCACTAGTTCACTTTGGTGTGTATCACTCCATTCATCTCAACCTGCAGTTAATGCCCATGCTCCACAAATCAAAGCCAGTGAGTAAGACTTCGGTATAGAAACAATATTCAAACTATTTGAAATTTTCAATCCCCTTCTCAAACATATAAATACACATTAAAAGCAGTTAAATTATTGAGTGTTATTATGTCTCCAAATCTACAATGACTCACAAATTTGGATTTAACATAAGAAAATCTGGAGAAAAGCTAAGGCTATATTAAAAATCACCCCCACGATCGATGAAATAAGTAATGGAATGGTACAGAACTTCTTCCCATTACCAATATGTCTCAAATGCCATAAATATGTCAAGGATCCAAGCAGTATAAGGGCTAAGCTCTTTATATATTTAACCATTCAACTTTCTAAAAAATATATAAAGACATTACAAGGAAATAAAGTACAGAACCATTATTTTTCATTCATCATCCCGTTTCCGTGTGGAAAGTCCTGAAAACTTCTCGTCATCTTTTAGACTAGAAGACAGTGTCTGTGCTAGAAAACCAACCACCATTGTGGAATCCTGAATTCTGGATTCTACCATTCTTAGTTGGCCTTTGCAATGATGCTTTTGGTCCCTCTGGGAGGACACAACGGTCTCAACACATCACCCTGCTCCACTCAGAGGAAGTCAACATAGTCAATACCTTGAACAGTACATAATGAATTTAAAACAGAACAGTATGACTGACCAAAGGACTGAAAGAAAAGGTGAAAGAAACAACGCTATAGAAGAAAATAAGAACAATACAAGAAGACTAACAACAGGGACTATCTGCCAAGCCAAGGAAATGCTGGGTATTCACAGATTCAAGGGCAGACCAACCCAGACCGTGACTGCTATGGACACACCCTCAACAACAGTTTTATCTGTGAAACCATAGAAAATGCTGGAAATGTCTTAAAGGATCCAGAAACTGGAAACCACTCAGACAATAAAATCACTCTCACACAAGAGAACCTACAAGCCTTACTCTTAAAGACACATGATAGCAAATACAGAAAAGGCCCCATTGCTGGAACATTTAAAAACAGTTCTCACATCTTTACATACTAGCCTAAAAGAAAAGAAAACAGAAACCCAAAAACTAGACAAATTAGTGATTAACATAAAACACAAACCTAATTAGACAATTAACATCAAGATTGCCAGAAACAATAGCAAATTTCATGTAAACAAACCATTAATAGGCTGTTGCTTTTTCTTTGAAAAAAGAACATTATTTATAAATTGCTGCCGCCTAAAAACTGACCTGATTCAGTACTGTCAGACAGTGGAATATACTTAGGCAAGTGGTAAATTATGAGAGAAAAAAGTCGCTTCACATATTGTGACATCTAAGTGTGATAAATGAATAAAACGGAATATTGCTCAACAAGATTGTAAAAATTTATATATAGCATTTTTCACCAAGAAAGCCCAAATTAAACTTCTATATAATGTAATTAAAATACAAGTTCACTCATTAGTTTCACCTCTGAAAAATACAATATTAATAGAAAATCTCTGAAATCAGTAATTCAGAGTTCCTGGTGTCAGGGTTCCCGATACCCAGCAGAGCTTTTAAAACAAGCATGTACAGGCACTCCGAGAAGACTGGCTCACTACCTCCTGTTCCCTAACAAGCCTTTATTTTTGGATGCTACCAACAGCTAAAGTCTCTCCGATATATGCTCAATGATAAACAAGACACAACAGGTATGCAAAAAAATGGGTAATGAATTATTAGAATGTAACTGAAGCTGTCTTAATCGTAGGGCTTGAAAGAAAAGAAGCTTTGCAAAGAAACAGATGTCAGCATCTCAAGCACTTTCATAAATGCATTTCCACTGCTGGACTCTGCTATTCAGAAGTAGCTGTGAGTTTCATTCCACTTCCTTGAGTATGAGCTCAGGGGTGAGATTTGAGATTGTGTGCCCTCAGTTTCATCAGTATTTGACAGGACACACCAAACTTAGGGTGAAAAGAGCAGCAACAGAAGGTTGTGTGGGAGGAGAAAAAATCAGATCTACCAGGGTAAAGCACTGGAGGAGGTGGGGCCAAGAAGCTGGGCAGAAAGCATGATGCACAGGATGAGTCTGGAAGGGTGAAGGATATCACAGGGCAGGAGGCTCCTAGGAAGAATGGCAAGCTGCACAAAAGCAGGGACCACGTGCCTCTCCTGGAGGGCAGCACTGATCCCAGTTGGAGAGCTGCTGAGGTTCTTTCACAGTGAGAAGGCAAATACATGGGTTCTTCAAGACTTGGAATAACAAAGTTGATTTGCAGCAATAGAGCTTCACAGTGCCTTACCCACAATTCCAAAATCAAAATGCTCCAGAAAGGAACATTTTTTAAGTTTGTTAGAAGCATATGTGCTTGCACAACCTAACCTAAACTGATGCAAAATTATTTATAATCTGTATTTACTGACATATTAATGAATGTTCACATTTCGGTACAGAAATATCAATGTTTTCATTATAGAGTTCTGCCTCAGACATCACAGGAGGTGTTACACATTACGATACATCTTCCTTATTACCCTTCTAATTAAGAAAAAAAATGAATTTTTATATCTACCCACAAGGATTTCAGGCAAGATATTGTGGTGTTCCCAGTGGTGCCAACAAAGACTTATTAGAACTGATTGTTAAATTTTCAGGAATTTTGAAAGCCCATTGTTAACGTGACTACTACAAATTAAATTATGAAAACTGTGAATTAAAGTAATTAGAAGCAAAGGTAATAAGTACTTAAAACTTACTACTTCCTAATTACTTTTTTCATTTCACTGTTATGTATGGTCTTGTATGCGGTGGAAATACTGTATAGTGATTTAGAACAGTATGTTTCCAAACTCCACACTCAGTTATGTCACATTGGCTTCTTGAACTAGATCATGATAGAGTACTTACATCACAGAAAATGGCATACATTACGAATCAGTGGGTTTTTAAACATTTACAAGCCCATCAATGCTTTAGGCTCTCTTGAAGCAATGAAGACAAAAATGAATTCATGACTACCTTCAGGATCTTCAAGTTTAGACAGGGTGTTCCAGTGCATAACAGAGAGTGCAGAGGTCAGAATTTGGCAGCCAGATTCCTCAGAGCAGAAGCTTCAGGAACCACAACTCCCTTTCCCAATGTTTTGTTTGCCATCAGACATCAAGCCACATGCACAGGCTTCTCCACACTGCCTTCTACTCCATTCCCAGTGCATTCAATTACAGGTTAAGCTCCCAACCACTAGCATGCATTAGGGCAGGGCTGTTGTCCATTTTATTCAGTGCTACTTCCCAGGGTCTAGACCAGAGCCTTACACATAGTAGGTACAGAGAAAATATTTACTGAAGGAATGAATGAATCCTCCAAAGCACCCTGTGGTTCAATATGCACCATATTTCAAATCACACAGGTAAGAAAAATTGCCAATCAAACAGACCATCTGCTAAACCTCCTCTAGCATGAGAATTATTGGGGATGCGGCGGGGGAGTGAGTACTCCATTAAATTCATAAAGATGGAAGTATATCATATTTCTTTACTTTCTGGTTTAAACAAATTTTGGACTGAGTCTGAAATCTATTACTTGCAATATTGTTTCTATGAAAAAAATAATAAAGTTCTAAATAACTGACTTTAAAATCAAATTTTAGAGTACAAACCCATTCTTAAATTGGAGACATCAAGCCTAAAAATATATTCAGCACAGCAACTTTTTCTCAAGTTCTCATAGCCTTAATTTAAGATATAGGTAAAAATTTTAAAGCAAAAAAATAAATAACCCACAAAATATGCCATTTAGAAAATTAAATAATCAAAGCAACCCATAAAGACATATTCAAAATAAGGAATATTTAATAGAGAAATATATAATACAGAAAATAAAGAAGCTAATTTTTAGAGGCTAAAGTTAATGTTTCTTTTCCAATCTTAACACAATATTTTTAAGGCACTTGGAAGACTTCTTATTTATTGCTTAGAAACTTTCACTCTGTATATAACTGCAGCATAACTGATTTCACACACAGTATTTGCATAAGAAACACAAATGCAAAGAGAAGGGAAAGACTTCCACAGCTTAAGCACCTAACTTTGTAATTGCTTCCTTTAGAGAAATAAAAATTTAAATCTCTCTAATCTGTAGTTACAGGACTCAAAAAGTCTTGTGTCACAAGATCCAATTTATATTCCTAAAAGGATATCAAAATTCTCTCATTCTATGAATCCTCTACAGATGAATTCTGAATCCAAAGGAAACCTTCAATTTCAATCTTGTACAAACCCCCTGCAGCCCAAGATGGCACAACCCTCTCATGCTGACAGCATAACCTCTATCTCCTAAACAAAGGCAACCAGAAGTTCAGACCACACCACTGACAATCTGTCTTGTGTGGTAGGTGTCAGATCACGGGGAGGAGGGCCACCAGGCAGTTCTGGGGACTCAGCAGCAGCTATTTTTCAGAATCATCACTACACATGGCATCAACAGGAAGCCCAGAATAACATTCTTCAACCTTGGTGTGCCTCACTTTAAGAAAATCCCTATTGATGAAAACAGTAACTCTTTATTGCACATAGAGTTTTAAATGAATACTAAGTGCCAAAGTAACCTAGTCTATCCAGAAAAACATCCTTGCAATGAGTTTAAATAAAATGGCATGGAATGAACAAAATGGAACGAAACAGAATAGGAAATATCAACATACATTATTTCAAGCAGTGAGGCTGTCCGGAGCCGGTGGGGGCAGGCAGGTACATTTACACATTTGTTCACTGGGCTACCAAGTCAAATGTACTTCTTACTCAGTAGTCTTCGATGAGGGGCTATTTTGCCCTAGGGGACATTGACAAAGTGTCTGGAGACACTTTTGGTTGTTACAGTGGAGGAGGGTGCTATCGACATCTAGTTGGTTCAGGTAAGGGAAACAACTGAGCATCCTACACTATACAGGACAGTCCCACACAACAAAGAACAATCCAGCCCCAAATGTTGTTAGTGTGAAAGCTGAGAAACTCTGTTATAAGAGACAGAAAAGTTTAACTGACACTATATCTAACCCCATCTGATAATCACTCCTACAGGACATATATGAATTTATATACACACTGCCCTAAGTGGAGTCTGTTAATATTTAAAAAGTAAATGTAGTAATAGTCTCTTAATGGACATTGTTTAAACTTGGTTATAAATATTTTTCTAATTAAAAAAATGATGTCTGCTCACTGCAGAGAATTGTGAAACTAAAACACCACTATAAGAGAATAAAGTATTTTGTGACAAATTTTACAAAGATAGAGTAAAGTGAGACAGTTTCATAATTTATAAACTTTTTACCAGAAAGCAACAAATTCCTATGATAGACACATTGGGACTAAACCGTTGATTTTGAGATTTTTTTGTTTCAACATCACAATTTTTCACAAAAGAACTCTAATAAGACAACACTCACATCATCAGAAAATGCGAGAGTTGACTAAAAATTCCTAAAATGTAAGACAAGTGAGAAAGGTATAAGCAGAAAGAAAAAGAAAAAAAGACAGAATGAGGAAAACACGGGAAGAAACCTACTTCCTATTCACCAGGCGTGCTTTTCAAACCATAGTTCAACTCTATGAAACTGTGAAACATCCCACCTGCAACCCGTTCACAGACAGAGCCCTTACTCAGAAAGAGCCTGGGGAAGGACTAAACACAGACAAGCTCCTACTTGCTTTCCAAACTGCTGAGAAAGACAGACTACACAACAGGACAACAAACTCAAAAGTTCTAAGTTAAAAATTTTCTTTAAAATTTTTTAATTAGCTTGATAAATTATAGTCACTATACTTAAAAGAATTCTAATTACATTGAAATAAAAGTGGATATGCTTGCTGTCACTAATAAGATCTCAGGGCATGTGAATTATTTCAGAAGCAACAGCTAATATCCTAAGATTCATTTTTTTCATCATTTGCATTAAGCGGAAATTTTATCGGAAGTTTAATGAATAGTCAATAGCTTTGTGAAAGGAGTACTAAATTAAGTGTCAACACCATATACTCAATGCCTGCCCTGTCTTGCACTCATCAAGACAATTACATGAGTGAAGATTTACTCTCAGATCACTAGCAACTTAAAACAATACTTGGTTGACAATACCAGTTGTTTTAAAGATCTGGTAGAAATAATAGCGTTAAAAGGAGCTTAGTTCCTGCAGATTTCTCACAAGGAAGTTAAAAAAATTAACTAAAGCCTAGTCTAAAACTATTTTAAATTTTACATCTATTTTAAAATTCTGGAAACAAATCTCATGTTCAAATAAACTAGATTCATCAGAAATATGCAGAGAGTCCACATAGATGGATAACAACTTTTATTGAACAACTTTCATTAAAACTAAGCCAATATTATATGCTTATATAATACTTACTTATATCTTAAATATATACTTAAAGGCTATCAAAATCCTCAAAACTCTAGATCATTCTAGCTCTAAACTAGGTAACTCTAGCTTTAAATTTCCATAATAATTCAAAACAATTTAAATTTGACTACTTGCAGAGAATGGAACTAGATAAGTTTGCCCAAGAAATGATTTAAATGTTATCCATGCAGCTGGTTAAAAAGAAAAAGTTATATAATTTACTAGTCCAAAATAACACCTGCACTTATAATGTCCTAACCCAGAAATTCTCAAAGTGTGGTCCCTGGCCAGTAGCTTCAGCATCACCTGGGAACTTATTAGAAATGCAAACTCTCAGGGCCCACCCCAGACCAACTGGATCAGAAACTCGGACTGGGGCCTAGAACACTGTGTTTTCACAAACCCTCCAGGCAACTCTAAGGCAAACTCAAGTTTGAGAAACACTGCCCTAACCTTCTAAAGATAACAAGATGAGGCTAAAAGACAAGAATAAATACTAACTCGAGTGTTTATTAAGACTGACTGTACCAAGTAGCATCCATGATTTCTCTCACTTAATCATAGTTTTAGGACATAGCAACTATAACACTGGCGCATCTTTGGCTTAGTGATATTAAGTAACTACACCAAGACTACGAGGCAGTGTGAAGCCAAAGTTCACTATTAATCACTGTTACATGGCCAAAGGCAAAACGTGTCTCCCTTTCTACTCTCATAGTACTGAGTTCGTCCACTCAATAAGTTACATAAGATTTTAGGAAATAAATAGTTTCCATCAGGATGTAATTTCAGTCTCCACTACATGTGCTTTAAAACCACATATGCATTGATTCTACTCCCCTCCTCAAAAAAGAGGCGAGGTGTTAATATCTGATGGCATTTGATTCCTCTTTCACCAATTCTTGCTTAACTGAAGAATAACTTTACATAGCCCACCTCAACATCCTTGCAATTTGATCACCTGTTCCTGAATCAAGGCAAAGTTTCCAAAACAGATTCACCTCTAACCAAAATGCCAACTTCCCCAATCCAAAGGGACTAAGTGGAAGAGACAGAAGTTACCAGGCACTCTGTGGACTTTTTAAAGCAGCATCTCCTCAAACTCATGGAAACGAGAAACATAAAGGCCAAACACCACCAATGCCCAAAAGCACTTGTCAACAGAAATAAACATATGGATGAAATTTAGGAAGAACCTATCAACATGGATGTTGAAAGGAAAAGTATTTATAATAGTTGTATTAAAAATTTGAAAAAACATCCTTAAATATGAGACATACAGTCAGAGCATTTAAAACCTATATGCTATTAAAATATATAACATAGGAATGGAAAGAAGACCAAACAATATACACCAAAATATTAACATACTATATCAAATATTTACCAGTGTAGAATTACAGGGAATATATTTTCTGCTTTGTACTGCTTTTTCAATTCCTTTCGCTATAAACATGTTTGTAATATAAAAAAAAGTGTATTCATAATAAAATGAAATTAGAAATAAATGCAATAAAAATGTCCTATACATTTAGAAAATAGCAAATTATCAACATACATCTTAATATTAAAGTAATGATGAAAAGTTGTTTCAAATTTTGAAGTTAACATTTTATGTTAAGTTAAAATGTGGCACATTTTAATGAACTCACTATTACAAAACACTGAATAGACAAGATAAATACATTTTGTGCAATGAAGAAAATTAATTACTTTGCAGATCACAGCAATTAGCAATACCCATCATATCAACAAGTTTCAGGGTTCCACTGAGAATAAGCATATAGCTTTTATTTTTACTTGTATTAACTGAGCTGGCTTTTCTCTTCTTTCATAGATGTTTAATGTATTCTTTTGGCTGTACAGAATGAATGAGCGCATTAGAATTTAAGACCCACCCTAGGAGGACCCCTGACAGCCAGATAAAACACAGTCATTAATGTCAGAACACAAACGAAATAATCTGAAAAGGCCAGAAATTACTAGCCCGCTCTAGTTTTCAAACACACAAAAGCAGGAAATATTTTTTTAAATTTTTACCTTACTCTAACAAGGTATCTTAATGAAATTTAGTTATTCAACATTTGATAATAAGAACACAGAAATTTTCCTAGTCTACAATGGCTAATGAAACTTTCAAATCCTCATGCAAATTTATGGGATGTGTGGCATTATTAAACAGTTCATCAAAAAGTTAGAGGGAAGCTCTCACTGCCAGCCTGTTCCCATTAGCAGGTCAATTCAATGAACATTGGCAATTTACAGCAATTTACAAGAGGAAATAAGTAGAAACAAGGGTACTTGCTCTGCTTCATTTCTTTATTTTCACATACTCACTAAAATATAAAACAGTGGGGTTTCAAAGTCAGATACACAGCATTTTTTATCATACATTTTAAGCACAAACAACATAAATAATCTTCCCAAATTATGCCACATCATTTTCCCCTAGGAAAGATTATAAATGTTACATACACCATGTGTATTAAATAATTATAACTGGAGATGATCACAGCACACATAAAATGTGTGCATCATTGCCAATAATTCATCCAGAGATTTATTACATTGAGACATACAGCTTTTAAGCTCTGTCAGGAAATCACATGCTTAGCTCATAATATTACATAGAAATGATAATCAACATAAGGGGAGATAGTAAGCACTTGGGTTGATTTGCAGTTGGATGGATTACTAGTAAGAACTTTTCATGACATAAACTGACATCTATTGCCGAAGTGGCAACACAAATTAACATTTAATGATAAGAGAAGAAATACACTGCATAGACAGGAAAAACATTTCAGGCAGTAATTATGCTTAAAAAAGGATAATTAACCAGCAAATTTGACCATCAGTTCGAGTAACTACTGAAAAATTAGCCTACATTAAACATAAAAAATTCCCCATGACTTCATAAATGTTGTGCTTCTATAGGCTCCAGAGGCTAACATGATGGTGACAAACAAGATATACAATGGGGTTGGCGTCTGCAGGCAACTCAGTTTCCATTGATAAAGCACACAGTCTTTCCATTTGATTTTTTAGGTTATACCAGCCAGCTAGCCTATACTTTAAAACCTTATCTGAAAGCAATATCATTTATTTAACCCTGGAACTCAGTTTTCTATATGTCAAAACAATTTTTTCTCCCTTCTTTTCATTCTGATATCCCATTTCATATGGAAGTTTCTCTGCTATTTAAAATAGTATGATATTCACTACTCAAACAGCATTAAAGTTTTACCTTATAGTAGTCACTCAATGAATGTGGTTTATGAACAATAATCCTCAACACTCTGTCTTCTAAACAAGACGTGCCATTCTTCTCTGTTTCCTATAGACCAATGGCAAGAACTAAAGAGCGAGCCACAGAAGGAGTAAGTAGTGATTGGCTTTACTTTCATAAATACTTTGACTAAAATGTCTGTCACTTTCCAACAAGTGTTCCTTTGGCCTCTAGCACATTCCAAATACAATTTTCTGTTCATCTCTCTCAAAATTTAGGCCACATTAAGTAATCAACATTGAATTATTAGGAGAGGAATAATGTAGGCAAATCCATTCTGTTATGTCCAACTAATCAAACAACCCAAGCACTTCTATGAAGGACGGGTGGGAGCAGGAAAACTAAAATGCAACTCACATCTGAATAGGTTTTTTAATGTTTTAGCTGATATCCTCCAACAACAATAAAAACTTTGGTCCGATGTGGTTTTTTCCCATGCATTAATTGTGACATCTTTTAAAATCCAGTACCTTAGAAATTGTTTGCAATAGTGCCAATTCCTACATGAAAAACCCTCTGAATTAGAAGCACTGTTGGGATATGCTATGGATTCATGTTTCAACAGAACTCTGATGGTTACCTTTGATGTGGGGTACTTGACAACAGAGTTTTATTTAAATAACAAAGTCTACTTTAAAATTTTTCTCCTCTGAAAGTCTTAGATTTTATGATGAACCCCATAAAGTCAAAAATAAAATGTTTTCTTATCCACAGCCCCTGTCTTCACTTTATAGAGGTGAGAATTTCCTTTATTTTGAATTCTGAAAAATAGCCCACAATCCACAATATAAAGTAAGAACACTATATGATAGGATGAGTCTTTGTTATCGTTGTTTAAATGAGTTTTCTGCATTATCTCAAAAGCTAGCCAATCCTTGCACTTGTTGATGCAGTTTGTTTTTTCATTACATTGGTTGTCATTTAGCAAAAATATTTGTAATATCTCCTAAAATGCATTAAACTTACACATTAATTGAAGATGTACTTAGGTTTTATTGTTACCTTTAAAATTATCATCCTACTGTGCCAAAAAGGGATAAATTTCACTGAAACACTATAGTCAGAAACTTTATTTCAAAAAGTGAAATCACTGTGCATGTATCCTTTGCTGGGGATGCTCCTGCACTCTCTCTTTCCATGGGTGAAGCAGGCTGCGGTACTCTAACCTCTCTGTAAGAAGGTTCTAGTGACGGGACAGCACAAATACGTGAGCCAGGCCACACTTCTGCTTCTTCTGGATGACCACACCCCAGACAGTTCGACAAGCAGATACCATCCATCTTACAAAAGTACACTCCTGCCAACAAGAAGCACGCCACCCTCAATCAATGTTCCCAATGATCTAATTCTAAAGCAAGAACTTTGCTGGACCTTCTCATATTTAAGCCAACTTAGTTAAAAGAAAATCCCACAAGTTCTGTGAAATAAGTGCTGGCTAACTTCCTGATTCCTTAAATGAACAGATGGAGCACCTGCATGTCCAGCTATGGCCGGACACCGACTCACAATGGGAAGAGAAAGTCCCTGCGTATCACCATATAACATGCAGATAATTGCCAAACACTATCCAACTTTCATGTATTGGAACCTATACCACATAGAGAAACTGAATCCTTTCTTTAAAAAAAAAAAAAATTACAGTGCAACATAAAAATAGTTCTAAAAATCATGTCTACAGAGGCTTAAGGAAAAAAAATGTGCTTTCTTCGGGCTTATGTATTTTACAATCACTCCATATTTGGAGATAATTAGGATTTTGTTCCAACTCAAGGGGAAAAATCATTGTTGTGCTCTTTTAACTATAGGTTTAAGAATAAAACAGCAAAAGTATGATATTAAAAGGTTTCACTTCGAAAACAGAATGTTTTTCATTAATTAAATAACCTACTAATTTTTCACCTATTCATTATTCTTAAAGACACCATGTCTGTACAATCCCAACCTAAAACATCACAGGGATGATGTACTGTATTACACAGGCCCTTCACCTTAGAACATGAAAGTTCTACTTGCACATGTCAAGTTCATGCTCTACTACAGAAATTCTCTCATGTTTATGTAGCTCTGAGCCCCAGCTATATAAATGTTAGAATTGAATATCCTCTTCAAAATGCATATTTAAAAAAGAGTGGCTCTGAATCAATTAAAATTATAAAAGAAAATCTCATATAAATTACATAACTTATGAAATTTTAAAGTCACATAAATTTGCATATACATATCTCAAAGGGCATAAGAAAGAAATATTCATGTTCTGAGTCATACAGCTGACAGTTGGTTTTTCAGAAAGTGTGGTTGGGATGACAGAATCATGGCCACCAGTACCACAGCTCCACCCATCAAAGTCGATAATGTTTAACTAACTTGACTTAATAACCAAAAAATCGAAATAACTTAAAAGTTACACACATCGTAGGCAGTCATTTTTTAACCTACTGAATACATTCTCTCACTCAAACGTATATGAGTAACAGATCGCTTCAGGGTGACAGAGCCTCGGAGTTCTTCTGTCCTACTGTGATTTCCAACTGCTCAAGCCCTAGGCTTGAAGTGTATCAGGAGGGCTAAGAAATCTGTCCCCGTATATCTGCACACATATTTTAAAGCCAAACATCGAGGAGGAGCACTGGGAGTGAAGGCATGATGAAGTAGGAGGCCACATCCACGTGGCTCCGGACTAAGACCCAAACACCAAGCAAATATCAACCAGCAAGAGGAACCATAAGAGGTAAGGGGAGCAAACAGTTCCCCCAAATAACTAGCTATGGCTTTGGTCAGGCAAGGAGGATGTTATCTGGGACACCAGCCATGAATGAGGAGAAAGGCCTTCTCCAGGCAGAGCACTCATACCACAGGCAGATGGAACTGTGACCTCACAGAAGAAGCCACCAGGATTATTCGATGCATTTAAAAGAAACAAAAATCTCTTAGTACAATGAAGCAGCAATATAATTTACTGTCACCCCAAAGATTGTTTTTTTGTTTGTTTTGGCCTTGTACCAAAAAAAAAAAAAAAAAAGGTCAAGACCCGAGGTAAAAGCAAGACACCATATATCCATGTATGTTCAAAATAATCACATTTTGGACTCGAGTTTTTAAAAAAAAAAAATTAAATTTCAAAAATATGTAAATTATCATTTAAACTTAGTTTCAGGAAGCATATATTTTAACTATTGCATACAACTGATTTTAAGCTTTAAGGGAGCTTTAGTAAATGGGGTGAGATAGCATTTAAACTGTCAAACTATCATTAAAATATAACAGTAAAATCTACTGAATTTTGTGTCATTGATGACTTGAAGCGACTCCATGCCCTTAAAGCAGTAATTCAAATACTAACATACCCCACAAAATGACACTACATAATACAACTAAACAACTACACCAGGTATGGTGCTTTGAAACAGACTTAAAAACATGCCGGGTGAGAGATCTTGGTGACGTAGGAGAGTGGGCAAAGCACCAGAAACCAGCCTTCAGACCTCAGCAACAGCCACAGTCAAGGGAATAGAAATGACTAAACATGTGCTGCAGTGGTCGCCAGACACAGTGCCTGGATCCAAACCAGTGAAGGGGCTTTTTGAAAGGGGCTCCCAGGCTTTCTCCACCCACAGAATCTGAGTCCTCAGGGCAGGACCCCAAGGAGCCCAGGGACTAATTCCTAGCTAGGATTTGATTTAGAGAAAACAAGGCCTCTGAAAATCTTTGACCAATAGAAGAATTGTAAAATGGTGTATTAGATAAACGGCAAATCCTCAAGGAAACTACAAAGAGGCAAGGGAGGATAAACAGATGAGTGTAAAGGAGGCCTAGCTCAACAGAACACGTTCACTGTACTGGAATGCAGGCTTTTTATGGAATACACTAATGATAGCAAAGAACAATGAAAGAAATTTGGGGAAGAAAAACAGCGTGAAACAAAAAACAAGTGGGAGATATAAAGGCTTACATTAATCAAATATTTGGGTTTTAGAAGGATTTTTTTTTTAATCCCTCTGGACCACGCAAGCTGTAACACATGAACAGGCAATGTTTTGTTCAAAAGAAGGGTAAGACCCTCACCATAACATTTACAACACTACAAATGACTCTATCAAATTCTGCCGAGGCAGATCCAGGGGCTGGCATCCTGAGGCTCTGGTGAGGTAAATACTAAAGCTGCCTACTGCTGTTTTATGTATTTTACTGCTAGACTAGTGATGCATTTAACAAACAAATGTCAGCAATTCCAGGCCAGGATACAAAAATTTATTATGGATGTGCTTTAAGTTAATGTTGATTCCAACAGTTTACATCCATCAGCTATTCTAGTGCCAATTAGCACCTTAAAAATCATGTGTAAATATTTGAAAAACATGTTAGCAATTAAAGGGAGGAAATATTCCACATTAAAATCAGGAAGAGACTTTAGGTTAAATGCTAAAAGGTAACTGGCATTCTCAGAACATCAAGTTTCACAGCATAACGCAAAATGTTATATGTACTCTAAACCAAAAACACAACATGTCGATCCTATTTAAGAGTCAGTAAATGCCAATTATTATTTACTGCTTTCAAAGCTAATAGGTCCTCTAATTGAATATAAGAGGTTTTAACTTCGTGCATCATTAACTTATACTCCATGTTAGTAATGAAGTGTTGACCAGTATTTTCAGTGAACTAAGAATGTGAAAAATTCTGAATAACAGTAGCTGAGGATCTTTCTTTGTATTAACTTTTTAATGCTTGCCTTTTTTAAATAGGAAAAGTCAGTGTGTCTAACACATGGCTTAAAGTCAAACTTTATTCTTAAGTAATCTAAAAAGGAGAACATAAATTTCTCATAATTTAAAGACTATAAATTCTAAGAGTAATCCTTATAGTTTAAAAAAATTATATAAACTGAAAGAAACAATATACCAAGTTTCCTAGTTACTGTTAAGGCCAATGACAACTCAACAGCCTTTCATTATGAATCAGATTCTCACAGTACTGGGGCCATTTTTTAATTATTGAGCTTTAAAATGGTTAATAGCAGGAATTGATATATTTTTATTAAAAACTATACCAACTCATCACAATGAAAAAAGTAGCCAAAAGAATGAATATCTAGAAATATAGAAAACTAATAGTAAGATATTCAGATGGCACTGAATAAAGTACTTGAGATTCTATTAATTGGTTGAAAATGGATAGATCCAATCTTTTAAGAACAGTAATTCAAATGTTAGCTTTCAAAACATGGACAATGTGGTCCCAATCTATTCATACGAAATGATCCTGCCACTATTCTACCTAATGAAAACATTGGGAAGTTTCACTTCTATTTTGAAATACAATTAGAAGACAAAATCTTGTATATTTGCAGGTATGGGAAAATGATCTCTTAGGAAATATTTAAATCATAAATAACTGAGGAAGAAAACAAAGAATATGTGCAGGATCATGGAATAATGAATAATTTTTGTTTTAACTGTTAGAAAGCCTTGAAGCAAGGAGGTGGATCCTGTACTTCCATGCCTGAATTCTTATCTTACATTATTATTTTCTATCGTTTTTGCTAATGTCCCCAATATGTTCTAGTCTCTTGTAATCATATATATCTAACAAAGCCACTCCATCCAAGTCCAGGTGCCATCCCCCATTCTGAGAACTACCTCCACTCATTCTCCACCTACCTACCTACCTACCACCCATCCAAAGGAGAGGGCACTTGTATTCTGCATGACTCTGCTTCATCATCCACGGCACTGCCGTCATCACTGCTACCATCCTGGACCAGCCCGCCTTCCCTGATGAGTTTAGACCTCTAATCTAAACTGGACCAACTACATTCTCTCTCCAGAGAACTTGCAAGGTGGGACCAAAAGAAGCTAAAACTATCATAAGGAATTATCTAGTAATGTGAAATAGACCAACTGTAACACGGAAATGAGAGGCAAAGAAAGTTGCTCTAGGGAGAGAAAATAAAGCAGAATTCTAGAAGAAAGCAAGAAATCAGAGACTGAGATGAGGTACTTTTGGGGTTCCTATTGCCTTTTTAGTTATTGTTCCCATTAACTTCCCATGTAGTTGAGGTTATGAAGAATGCCTGTAGTATCATTACAGTTTCATTCTTTTCTTCTTAAGCTTACTTGATTTGGCTACTGTTAAGTAGAACATCAGGAAATTCAACTGAATATACTTTTCCATCTCATGTGCAACAAAGATTTAATATAAAATTGCATTACCACTCTTCAATCCCTTAGCTTAAGATAATTTAAATGAACAAAGTTATAGTGTGTATTTGTTTCTTTCCATATCTGTTCTAATCATGAACCTAAAGGGTTATTAATCAACCCTCCCCATACTAAATTCTATAAAAAGGTATTTCTAGTTCACAGATTGTCTATATTCCATAAAAAATCTTTCTGGACAAATGGATATATCTAACCCCATCCCACTATCAAGCATGGGCAGTAAAAGAAGGTATAATTATTGGTTTAATTTCCTCCCTCAGCCACTAGCACAGCAATGTTTCACCCTAGAGAGGGGAATATCAAACACCACCAACTTAATGGTCTCCTTTCTCCACCTTTTCCAAAGCAGGTCACTGTTACTACTACAATGTGTTTTTATCTCTGAGTGGTTTGGGGAAGAAAAAGAGGTTAGAATCTACTAAACTACGTGAAAAAGAGGGATTGTGCTTTATTCGATTTTGTATCCTCAGGGCCCAACACATCATAGGACACAGTACATGCACAGAAAATGATTATCAATCAGACAAACCAGAAAATACAAAAGGTATGGCAAAATCATCATCATCATCACCAACATCAACAACGACACAAACATCATCATCATCATCATCATCTGCCAGAGCTGTTTCTCATCAAAGATAATAGCATTCCTACCAACTCGTTTCCTCAAAGTGTTAAGTTATACATGATTTGGAAATGAGTTCTCTCTCTCTCTCTTCTGACAGTCCCCTGGATTCTATAATACTAAATTTGCAACAAAGAAAAACTTTCCTACTGCAAAGAAAGTGTCTGTGCCTTGCCCCCTCCCTCGCCCCCAAAAAGGTACACACTTACTTTTCATTCCAATTACACTGAATCAATGATTAATTCCATAAAGGCATGCTGCTCCCAAACCCTCACATCTACTATTCCCTCTGCCTGGGACAATCTCTTCCCTTAGAATTAAAAGACTTTTTTTTTTTTCTATTTCAAAGTCTTAAGGAGTCTTGAGCCACTATGCCAAAGTACTACCTCTTTTCAATTCCTCTGTCCTTCTTCCATATGTCTTTTTAATATTAGTACCATATACTCTGCCTTATATTTCAGTTAATTGTGCACGTCTTACAAGAGCTCAATTTAACTGAATTGATCTTACTGGAAAAGTAGAATTTTTCACTGATCCAAGATTAAAAGGCTTGTAGGTTAATTAATACAAAGTGTTATGATTTTCTATAACCCATGCCTTAAGTAGAAAGTCTTGGCCTCTTATTTATAACTGATAAGTACCTGGAATTACCCATGCATTTTCAGGCAAAGGTTACAAACTCTAGAAAAGGAGCTGGAGATGTTTATTAAGCTCCATTTTATTTAAACTGTAAGCTTATAGAGCTTTCGTAATACTTTCTAAAAGAAAAGTGAAACATCGAGATGTGAATTCTACCTGAGTTGCATTAGTCACCAGTTAGAATAGACATATAACAACAAAAAGAGAAAACAAGATTTCTACCTTTTCAACCTCCCAGCAAATCAGAATTCCTTAAATGAATCCCACTTGTCAATGCCACAATTTCCTCTGTAAATCATTATTCCACATTTTAATAGTTACTCACCCAACAGAAAGACACACAATAACTGATGAAAAGGATGACTCCCAACACAGCAATATTATTTGACCTTACTTACTTGATGAGAATAGAAGTGACTATAACAACAAAAATGCACTTCAGAGCTTACATTGGTACCACTTGTCAAGAGTACAATAGAAGTCATTTAAAATGATCCTGGGAGTTGAACTGAGATTGTTCATGTTATATAGAAACAGGCTTTTAAAATAGGTCACTGAAGAAATAAGCTTCTTATTTAACAAAATATCTTTTATAGAGTAAAGAATTTTAAAAGTTTAAATTAGAAGCTGACACAGGTCATGTACCTTAATTATCTGCATCATAAAATCCAATATGTTCTTCTGAGCATACAGTTTCAGAGTAAATCAAAATATTCATAAATCTTTGGTTTCTCAGGAAAAATAGTTTTTAAGACTTAAATATGAAAAACTGTATTTAACTATGATTCTGAAGAAGAAATGAGAACCCCAAAAGAGTATTTGGGGAGACTTTTCATTGACCGTAGAATGCTGGCATTATTATACTCCAAATGTCTTTTTTCCGTAGACTCCATACTAGGATATTGGCACATACTGATAATATTTCTCAAACCCAGAATATCTATTGTTCAAAACTAAGCCATCAGAAAAAGTTAAAAATATCAGACATTTTTAAAGGCAAGTACTTTTATATGTGTTAATTCTCATTCTCATGCTTATTAAAGAGTTTAAGTGTTGCTGTAAATGTAGAACTTAATAATGAAAAAAGGACATAAGCCTAATATAATGTCACAGAAAACCAAAACTATCTAATAAATGAAAATACATTATTTTTTGGTTCTCTCCAGGTTATGTGTTTTGTTTTGTTTTGATCTTTTTAATTCTTGAATCAGTAAGTACAATATTTTGCTTTTTGTGGGTAGAATACAGCCCTGTCCTAAGTATGCAAGGGTAGGTAACATCAGTTATAGTGAATTTACTTTAGTAGACAGCATAGCAAAATGGGATTAACTGAAGATATATTTTAAAAGAAAATACTTTAAAATAATATGAAGTCAATGAACATTTGACTGTACGATTTTATTCTGACCAAATAAACATGTGTCAGCTTATGGTATAAATTACACTACGTTAGTCTCAGCACAGCCATGTGCTTAAGAATGTGTGGGCCAACTCATAAGTGATTCCCTAAGGAGCATACTAAACGTCTCCAAAAGTACTCCCTAAATATTTGGTCATAGATAAGTGAAAATTTTATTTTGATAAATGGCTCTAGCATTAACAATAATTCCTTTGTTTGAAAGTTAGTGTCAATAGATGCAAGAGCTTTATTTTGAAATTCCAGGGAGACAAATCCTTTCAAGATTGGGAGCCTGAACTCTGTAATCTGACTGGGGAGGGGGAGTGGCTAGGAGACTGCAAGAAGCACAGCACACGCACTAAGTTCTTTTTAAACCTTTTTTTTTTTTTTTTTGGAGACAATGGTGTTAAACAAATTATGATCATTTTCATGAACATTTTCATGAGTTCCAAGAGATAGCTAGGGGAATAAAGTGTCAGCACCTCATTTTGAGCAACTGAGGTACTTGGAACTAACTCAACATCAGCATGCAAAAATAACAGAATTTTCGGGAAAATTAGTCTCTGTTCTTTCCCAGGGGGCATCAAATCACTATTTGGGGTAAGATTTTAAAGCCAAAAAAATCATAGTGGTGAAAACAGGTGGCACTGCTATTCAGCAACAACTGCGCAACAGATGACGTTCCAATCCTGAGGGAAGAGGAGCCAAGAAATATTATTTTGATCACTCCAAATTTCTAACGTAAATTATACCATCTCCAATCTTAGGGAGTGGTGGTCAGTCAAGGAACAATAACAAGGAATCCTTTTTACCATCACACCCCTTTACCATCATTTAAATCTTACTTGTGCAGTAATAATTAAATTACTCCAGACTGAGACAGTCTTCAACCTGGCAATTTTAAAGGAGGAACTCTTGCTAAAAACTTACCAATTTGCTTTGCATGTCTCCCCTAATTTCAAACACTCAGTATTTTATTTGTTAGTTCCAATTTCCATTATTCTTATCCAAAACCATATTCATTAAAACTAGGTAAAGTGTGGAAGCCCGTTAAAATGTTATTGTCCACATGAGACATTCTAGCCACCAGTGAAGCATATTTAGGACCATGAACTAGAGTCCACTGCATTTCTTCTCTCAGTACAGCCACCTATGGCCTCCTATATCCACATGCCTTTAGCAGTACCAGCTCAAACACGTGTTTTCTCTATAGGTCTCCACTGGTTTTCTGTCTTCCAAATAAATCTGTTATCAGAAATTTTATGGAAGAATGACCACTTTAGTTTTTTAAATGTTAAAACCATTTTTTTTAACCAAGCAGAACATAAATAGTTTTAACCGAATGAATCATCTTTTCAAAGTAAAAGGAGGCACAGAAAGGAATATGGTCTTTTAACCTAAAAAAAGCAATGGTGTTTATTTAATTTTTTAAAAACCAATTCCTCTTTTAGTTCCACAAACTAAATAGTTAATTCTACTCTGTACTAACCCTAACACTGCAATCATTTGTCCTTCTAAATACAACCATATTTTGTATCTCCATTCTTTCAATTACCCAGGTTATAGACTTAATAATATATTAGTATAGACAAAAATGTCTATACTAATATATTATTAGTATAACTCCTTGGGTTTTTATTTTAACAACTTGAAAATTAGAGTTAAAAAGTGTATTAGAATAAGTTTATGGAGTCACAGGGATAAACAAAAGTACTTACAAAGTAGAACATAAGATATTATGAAGCATTTCATAAATTCTACATACAATTTATAATTAATAAAACAGTTAATTCATTAGGAAAAATTTTGCTAATATGAGACAATGGAACACTATGTCTTGGATATAGAATCCATTCATACACAAAATTCGCACTTGTCTTCAAAAATAACTAATGTAAATCAATATTATGACAAAGTAAGATTAAAAGCAAAATTTAGTATCTTCATGCCCAATGTGAATAAGAAATCGTCTGTTACAATGGAAAAAGCTTAAACTTTGAAGGATCACATATCTGGTTATAATTACCTGGGACTATAGACCCTCTCTCTCCATTAGTGAAATTAATAATTTCTAACCTCACAGGGTTTTTATGAGGAGAAATGATATATTTAGTAATTCACTCATCCTCTCATAGATAGGTTCTATGTACACAAATGTTAGCCTTTTTATTCATACATAAACAAACAGTATTTTTCTATTTAAAAATATAAACAAAATGATACAACAGACAGTGTTAGTTAACTCAAGGTCCTCTCATTCCTCTTTCCTCACTAACTGAACCCCAATTTTTTTTTCTGGTTTGCTATGTGACTCATGATTTTGTTTCATTGTTAGGATTTGCTTAGGAAGGTAAGAGAGTCGATTCTAGCCCACAAGTCATCAGGTGAAATCTGAGGGCTTTGGCGATGAGATTCCAACTCCCATAGCTGGTATGTGTGAGATGGAACAGCTAAAGTCCTTTAGTGATTCTGAGAAGAACTAGCCTGCATGCTGAGGATGACAGAGAGAAAAAAAGAGTTGAGTGCTTGATAACATTATTGAGTCATATAACTAACAAAACCTCACACCATATTTTGGAATCTGTGATTATGCAAAGTACAGATTCTCTATTGTTCAAATCTCGAGTGAATTTTCTATTACACTCATAGAGTTGAATAGACACTGGAGATGCTCATGTTTTATAAGACTATGTAAACACATTTTATTACCTCAGAATATAACTGTAAGCCATTAATGACAATTTTCATAAATTTATGAAATAAAAATAACACTTTCAAATGCTCCCTATAATTCATTTATTTCTTACAACAAAATTTATGACATAAGTACATCTCTTGAACCCATTTTAAAGATAGGTCAACTGAGGCTCAAAAAGCCAAGTAATGTGTCCAAGTGCACAGAAATAGTAACTTTGCAAACTGGCTCTCAAACCTCTCACATAATGTTAAGTAATACTGTCTATCAAAATAATAACATTAAAATAAATTCAGACCATCAGTAATATTAATTGCTGGCCAGAAAACAAAGATAATTTATTGTCCAATTATATCCAATTATAAGAGCTAGTTTAATTATATCAAGACAGTTCTTCATCTAGTCACTATTAGAGACCATATGGCCAGATAAAAGACATAATATTATAAGATTTAATTACACTTTTCTTAACTCCATAAACAACTTGCTCTTTAGTAACTTTATGTTTTAGGTCATTTATCCCCAGTTCTTAAAATCTAATTTTTTAAAAAGTGATTTTAATGCATAGTATGCCTGGAAATTTCTCCTGTGGGTAATAAGCTATATCTTTTTGGCACTTACTTTTCAAACGTGAAAGGACAGTGGCCCTTCCCTTTAATATTATGTGTAAGCTCACAACAGGACTTGGTCTACCAGGTTATTAGTGGGAGTAAAGACATGGAAGAAAGGTGGGGAACAACTTTCAAAACTACAGAATTCAAATTATTGCTATAACTGACTTTTCATTATTTGTCCCATTTTCTAAATGACAAAAACAAAAAAGTGATGATTCAACTGTTTTTCCATTTTATCTAAAGAAAACGTCGATCTTAATTTTTCAATGATTAAACGCAGTCCAATGAACTGACCATTGACAATCCAACTCAACACATTCCATTGATCCTGGGGTCACCTCAAGGATAAAAGAGGGAGGGGGCTCTTCTTCTATTTAATGGTGGGGGTGAGGGAAAATGCCCAGCCCTATCAATAGCATAGTATACAATGACATTTTCTATTTTGCAAAAAGTTAAAACAAAATTTTTTTCAGAGATTGACAGACAGAGCTTTGTGTGTTCCTAAAAGTGATGTGAAAACAGCATGAAGCACTTTCTGTGGGACAGTGCTATACAGGCTGTTATAAAAGCATCTGCAAAGAGGAAAAACATGCATCTCTTCAGAGGCTTAATCACACAGCAAAACACAGATTCTGACTAATTTCAAAAAACATTAAAATTCTTAAAACTAGGTCATGGTCATCACTTGGTCATTTCAGGCAAATAAAAAGGTATGGGGGGCAGTCAAACAAGGGGGAGATTCAGGGGTATAAAGAGTAAATGTATGGTAAATGCATTACTCAGGAAATACAGTGAAAACATCTAACCAAAAATGGTAGAAAAAGTGCTGCAGAAAGGATCAAAATGCAAAATTTACTGTGTATTACCAAAAAGAAAAAACCAAATTCTAAATGGGAGTTGTAAGTTTTCTCTTTTGTATATGCATTTTAATGAATGATATCACATAAAATCCCTTAGTATTCTATGTCGATAGTAATTAAAAAAATTAATCCAAGTGTTTTTAAACTGGCACCACTCATTCCATCAGCAAGCCAAATAAAGCACATGATGCTGATCTGTTGCTGTTAAGCCAATATTACTTTAAGATAAAATATATTTAAATGTTATTATTAAAACTTTTTTTGAATGTACTATTTTAAGTAGTAAAAATAAATAAAATATTTCTAAAACCGTTCAGAGACTTCCAGAATTTTTTTTAAATGTATTTTAGGATAAAGTTTAATTTCTCTGACTATTTATAGTCACTTCCTCTATAAAGACTTGGAAATAAAGAGTAGTTTTGACTAGTTAAGAAACATTGCTACACAGGAAACTAATAACAGGAAAGGCAAGGTTAATGATATCTTGTTGACCAGCCTTCCTTGAAAGGAAGATTGCTAGTTAATATTCAGTAGAGAAAAAAGATAATCAACAAAGCATAAGCATCAACACTTAAAACATATTTTTATTCTACTTTGTACTACTTAGTATATGCTTTGAAAATGAAATACTAATCTACTATTTTTTTAAATGTCAATATAGACAAGCACTCTTCAAAAATAATGGTAAAGAACTGAGACTATTTTAAATTAAAATATTAACCAGATGTGTGTGTGTGTGAATGGTTGCTTAGATGTAATGTACATTATCGGTATAATAAAAATTTAAGTCACCAAGTCATTTCTAAAATAGTTTAAAACATTAAGAAAACTGTGTCCTTTGGCAGCATTTTCTTTCTATAGTGATCTGACTTAACATTAAACAACTGGTCTAGCCAGAATTTCAAACATTCAGAGGTTAAATTCATCCACAGAGCACTTCTTACAGATCATTAATTAACACAAGTACAGAGGGATACAAACATCAGTTATGTACTTTGACAATTTAATTTAATTTAAAATTTTTCAGTGGCTGTTAAAGTAGTAATGACATTATTCATTTAAACAATAAAATAAAAATAGGAAGGCCAGAAACCAGCAGTTACAGCTGGACACTAAGCTATCAATATTTTACCAAGAAGCCTAGTGCAATAGATTTGACATTCACATTTCCAGATTCACGCTCCAGCCATCTGTCCTCAGAGTCACGTGGTGTGTGTAATTGTAAGATCAAGCTAGCAGGCAGGATTAGTTTACTATAAGGCACGTGACACAGAGTTCTATACCCAATCAAGTTGTTCCTGGGAGAAATACTGATAGGTGGTTCCGAGAGAGGGAAACCAACTGTCCTCCATTTGCTTCGTGTTTCTCCTCCTGTAAGGCAATAAATACACTTGCTCCTTCATCTCTCCCTTCCAGGATCCATCTGTTACCACCCTGATCAACACTTGAGTCTGTTACCTATGGTTCTCGGTGAATAGAGAAGTTTTAGTAACTGCCTTCAAATAATTGCATTTTATCCTGCTGGAACTATCATGGGACATAAAAATTAAATCAAAATTCACCCAACTAAAGTTAGTATTACAAGTGTGAATAATGTTCTCTCCCATGATGAATACACTTCTATATTCAATCTTTTAGTCAGGTTTCCATTACTAGCAAATAAGACATCCTTGGAAGAGGCTTTAATTCGTTATGATTTTAAATACTTTTGTTATGAATCAAAACCTTGTTCATTTTAGAAGTATATATACAATTTTAAAAAACTGCTCTGATAATTATACAAAAAAAACAAATCATATTTAATAGATTTTAAATAAAAGATAAAAGATTTTAATTTTTAAAAAAACATTATTTTCAGAGGTAACAGAACTCTGAAGTCTAAGAATGATAGTGCAATAATAATAATATATTAATAATATAGCTAAGATGCAGAGCCAGAGAGTAACCCACTCTCTTCTCACATACAGCAATTTGCAAGTTAAAGAACAGAGACACTGGCATCTGAGAGATGAGAGCTAAAATCCTGCTTCAGAACTCCGCTGGCTCTTTGACTACCTACAAGTTAACCTCTGAACTTCAATGCCCTCAACTGTGAAAAAAGATGTACTCAAGTGTCAATGGCCTACTTCCCATTCCTAACTTTATTTTCTAATAGTATTAAATATGAAATACTTTAACTGATACAGGCTTAATTACATTTAAGTGTGTTTTGTTATCTCCAAATGAAAATGTTAACAAAGTCATCCAAAAACAAAGAATTGCTCCTTAGTGTGAGTGATAATTAATAACTATTAATATTCAAACCTAAATCAGTATACTATTTCAAAATCCTCTTCATACTACCTGAAAATATATGAAAAACGTTTAAATGTTAGAGAAATAAAGTACTTTATAAACAATAATCTAAGAAATAACTATATTTCATCACCAAAAAAAAAAATCCAATTAAAAAATGAGCAGAGGACCCGAATAGACATTTCTCCAAAGAGGACATACAGATGGCCAACAGACATATAGAAAGGTGCTCAATGTCACTAATCATCAGAGAAATGCAAATTAAAACCACAATAAAATATCACTTCACGCCTGTCAGACGGCCATCACTAATAAATCAACCAACAACAAGTGTGGTGTAGAGAAAAGGGAACCCTAGAGCACTGTTGGTGGGTCTGCAAATTGGTGCAGCCACTATGGAAAACAGTACGGAGGTTCTTTAAAATATTAAAAACAGAACTTCCACTTTGGGGTATTAAAGAAATCCAAAACACTAACTGGAAAAGATGCATGTACCCCATGTTCATTGCAGCATTATCTACAATAGCCAAGAGAGAGAAGCAACCTAAGTGTCCATCAATAGATTAGTAAAGAAGTGGAACATATATACAATGGAATATTACTCAGCCATAAAAAAGAATGAAAGCTTACCATTTGCAACAACACAGATGTACCTAGAAGGTATTATGCTAAGTGAAGTAAGTCAGACAGAAGGACAAATACCTATGATCTCACTTATATGTGGAATATAAAGAACAAAATAAACAAACAAACGAAACAAAAACAGACTCGTAGAAAAAACTGATAGTTGCCAGATGGGAGGAGGGTTGGGTGGCCGAATGAAAAAAGTGAAGAGATTAAGAAGTACAAACTGGTAGTTACAAAACAGTCATGGGATGTGAGATACAGCATAGAGAATATAGTCAATAATATTCTAATCACTATGTATAGTGCCAGGTGGATACTAAACTAATCAGGGAGATTACTTTGTAAATTACATAAATGTCTAACCACTATGCTATATCCCTGAAACTAATATAAACTAATATTAAATGTCAACTATAATTAAAAACTAAAAAAAAAAAATTTTTAATTATATTTTTCCTTTAAAAAAAAAATCATTTGGAGAGTTTTCCTGAGTAGGTAAGACAGAAACACAACATTAGCCAAGAGTGAAATAAAAACTTTATTGCATTAAGGTATATGGAAACTGGAGAGAAATGCAAAAGCATTCTACAGAAGAATAGTGCTCTGAAAAGGAGCTGATCTTGAAGAGGAATTTTCCACTCAAATGGCTAACCTTGTAATCAACTCTGTTCTGCTTCTGTAGACACGCTTGCCACATAGGCCGAAGGGCAGGGTGACCTCGAGATGAACTGAACACTCACCCTCCCCTCTGCTTGTTCTGTCTAGATAACAGATGTATCCCCTTTACTTGTTCTGTCTAGATAACAGATGTATTGCCATTACTTGTTAAGCCCTATAAAAGTAAAGGTGCCCCTGAGCTCGTGGCCCAGATCTTCAGAGCACTAGCTCTTCTGGGACTGCTGGCATAATAAACTTGAGTTCTCCAATTCTCCTAGTGGTGCTTGGTTTCTCGTTGGTCTGATTTTTCTGCAACAATCTAATTACCACGAGAAAATTTACACAAAACATTATAACTTGTTTTTAAGTATTTTTAAATTATGATGGAAAAAGTGACTCAAAATATATTTGCAATGCTTAAATATAATACTGTTTTATAACTACAGTAATTTTTTTAAAAAGTCAATACAAGTCAACATCACTAAATGCTATCAAAACTTTTAGAAAAATTATATTATCAGGAAAAGATGATGAAACTGTCATCCACAGTTGTTTGCGGACTGACCATTGGTTAAGCAAGCCTTTCCTTCCTACTTTATCAATTGAAAATAATAGGTGATTATATTTTCCATATTAATAAAGATCTTCTTAAAATAAAAACAGAAATAGGTGATTCCAATGGCATCAATATTTTTTTATTTCCCTTAAGCAGAGACAAATAATAGCCTCAGACGAAATTTTCTAAAAATAGGAAAACAAAAGAATCTTCAGTGATAGACTGTTTTTGTTTCTATTCAAAAGTCTAATAGCTTATTATCCCAACTGTGAGAAGGGCAGAGTAATTTATTCTTACAACTAGATAAATGTGAATTAAAATTACCACTCCTCTTTAGGTATTTAAATATTCAAATCTGGAATGGTATGAAAAGTAACAACAGAAAAATACATTTTTAATTTTTTATCCAAACACCTCAGTGAGCAAAATAACTTTCAAAGTTCTGCCTGTGGCTTGCTCCTCACCAGTTGAGACTAAAGTTTAGATGCTTTGGGAATCCTAATACTCTTAAAAATTACTGAAAACTCCATAGAGCTTTTATTTATGTGGGTTGTATCAATTGATATTATCCATTTTAGAAATTAAACCTTAGAAAAATTTAAAACCAGAAATAGACAAGCACACATGCTCATAGCACACTATCAGAGCAAGGAGGCCACCACGCAGCATGTAGCTTCTAGAAAAATGCACTGTATACTCTAGGGGAATGAGTGAAAACACAAATAAAATCTTAGGATTATTACGAAAATAGTTGTGACCCTAAGAACCGCTAAAAGAGTCCTGAGAAACCCAGATGTCCCCAGACCACACTGAGAACCACAGGACTAGAGAATCAAGTGTCTTGTAGCTCACTGGCCATATAAAATCACCTTCCTGTATCAACAAGTAGCAGGACCAAAGCAGACATATGAAGCACCTATAGCCCTATTAACATCAATGTTTTCAAAAAAAAATTTTAACTAGTTAAAAGTTTGGCAGAAATTTATGTTTAGAATATGAAATTACCTCTTCTGGAGTGGCTAGAAGGATAATAATGATTAATATGGATGATGATATTAACAGATTGATGACGATGATGATGATGATGATGATGATGATGATGATGATATAAGCAGTTAACATTTATACTGCACTTAGTATAGGCCAAGCATTATTTTAAGTCTTTAATGTAATAATTTACTTGGTCTTTATAATTATGTGAGGTAGCATTAAGCATTGTATATCAGCTACCATTAAACATAAACAGTCACAAGGCTTTTTTTCAGCATGAGGTAGGAAAATGAGCAATACTTTTAAATGATAAAAGCTAAAATACATTTGGGAAATAAAGCGAATGACACAACAAAGAATAATGAACCAAAAGAATACACAAAATTGAAACTTTTGCTGAAGAAAACAATGATTGATTCAATTAAGAATGCCAATGTCCCTAGTATAATTGAACCATCAATTCAACCTTTTGGAATACTGGGTTGTGAAATTACGCTCTTGTTTAATGTAGGAAATTACAATCTTGTGAAATTACAATCTTGTTTAATTCATCATATTTGGATGAATTTGATGTGCATCTCTTGACAAGGTTAGCTATTTAGGTAAACAATAATACTTGTTTAAGTTAACTAATAGGAAAAATATTACAGGACTCCAAATTTAGTGAGAGAATGCAAGCGAATATTACTATGCTCTGTCAGGTAAGAAATTACTTGCCTTGCATTATCCAAGCAATGAGGATTTCCACAAAGAAATTTTTAAAAAAAAATTCTCAAGTTGTGATAAATATGAATATGTAGAACTATGAATTACTAGAGCAAGCAATTATTAACTCTAAATGCTTGCTACAAATTTTATATAACTTGAAAAAAAATATTGATGCTCTCAGTAAGAAAAAGATTTGTTTTACTAACAAAACTAATTGATATGAGGATTTTTCCAAGACTGTGATCTGAAAAAGCACGATAAGGTGAGTTAAGAAGAATTATGAAGTAGTTAGTGACTGAGTTAACCTTAAACTGACCAGAAGCATATCTCGTTGTGGTTTTGTTACTCTCTGTTTGTCATCTCTTATACAAAACCTCATGAAACGATTTTTCTTTTAAAAAAAGATATATAAAATCTAACCATTAGTTGTATTAAAAGTAAGTGATAGTTATCTAATCTAATGATGCAATGTAATGTAAAATTTATTTTGGTGGCAGTATTTTTAAAATAATGGTTTATCTTATTGATATCCTAAAGGAATCACTTTTATTTTTTCTACTTTATTTAACATAGTTTGTGGGGGTACATTTTATCATACATTGGAACTACAAATTTTGGAGGTTTAAAATAGCCCCTATAGTTAACATCAGGAATTTCAAGGATCTGTTATAGTTGTGGCTTAGAAGAAATTCACAAAGTCAACTTCAGAGCAGTTTCTGAATTGTACTTGCTTCGTGAATGCACTTTTCAGAAAATACTATCAGGGAGTGTGACCTTCAACATGGTGTTCTTCACAAGGGGCCATGCCAACTCCTGGGGGACATTCCGACATTGTGAAGGCATGTGTTTTCCAGTCAGATTAAGGTATAACTGAACATTTACATTTCAGAACGATATTTTTATTATAAGTCACTACCTCTGTATGTTTCTTTTTTTGACAAGTCATAATTACTAATTAGCCCATAATACATTCTACAAATATTAACAATGCAGATTAATATAGTATATCCTATAAGAATTTAGGTACTTAATTTTCTATTTATTATATTTATAGTTAGGTTATATTTTCTATAAATTTCATCTCAAGATACCAAAAAGAAAACTTACAAATATTTATTATAAAGGGGGGGGGGTATAGGGCCTAAGGGTTAAAAACTACTCTTTCAAACAATAAAAATCATATATTCTCAGTGACCTCAATCATGTCAAACCTTCCTAAATTCCTCCCTCAAGTTTACTGTTATATTAATAGACAAATCTATTCTTCCAAGATTCTGACCTAATCATCCGTTCAAGACATCTGTCCTTACTTCCTTACATGCCCTCCAGGTCTTAAACACACAATACAGCATGATCCACTCATCAGAGTTCCTACCACAAGAAGGAGTCTGAAAATCTTCAACATTTTCCAAGAATCAAACATACATGTAAAATTCAAAGTCATGTGACTCCAAAATAGGGACCCGCCCTAATGAAAAGATAGTATAATGTGGCTGAAAGTTCATTCAAAATGAGCTTGGCAAACTTACTCAATCCACTTAGTTTCAACACATGAAAAGTGAGAGAGTTAAGCCCAATTGGCTATAAGACTTTGGAGGCTTTATTAAACTATAACTCCACAAATAAAGTATTTATGCTGCCTTTAGACAGGGAACCACAGAACCAAGATTTGGAAGCTCCCTCTCCCCTCCAGACAAATGCTCTCTTGAGAAAGAATGGTGATGACTTGAGAATATCATGCTAAGCAAAGTAACTCAGACGGAAATAGTCACAAACCATATGATTTCACTCGTATATGGGATATACAACAGAAAGCAAGAAATGAACAAATTAGACAAAGAAAAGCTCACAGGCACAGACAACAGTTTAGGGGCTACCAGAAGGAAAGGGTTGAGGGGGCAGTAGAAAAGGGTAAAGGGGGTCAAACATATGGTGATGGAAGATTTGATTTGGGGCGGTAAACACACAATGCAATATACAGATGATGTATTATAGAATTGTACACTTTAACCTATGTAATTCTACTAACCAATGTCGCCTCAATAAATAAAAGTTAAAAAAGAAAGAATGGCAATAAGCCTAGATGAACTCTATAAACTCTGGAATAAGAAACACTTTCAAAGACTGTCAGCAAAAAATGTCAGAAGAGGTTCTTAAGCAGCCATTAGTCATCCTGGTACCAGTAACACTAACAAATAAAATTCTGAGAATGCATAACTTCTTAACAAATCGGATTCAACATCCCAGAATATGTATTTTATGAGATCTCATATATGCTCTCCAATACATTTTAAACTCTTAGGAAATAGTCATTAGGTTGTAGACTTTTCCTTTTTCCTCAAAATTGGCTTTAATGGAAAACTTTGATAGACACAGACGTGATTTTGGATTCATTCCATCTTCTGCTCACATACACAAAGGACACGTCCATGAAATTTTGTGCAATCTGCAATCCCAAGCTGACTACAGAACTCATATCCCAAGACCTCCTAACTTAAAAGAGTAGTGCTTCTCAACCAAGTGGGCATTACGGCACTTGTGAAAAGTCAAGTATTGGGTCTTTTATAGCAGGTTCTAAGTAGACCTGAGATGGCTTAGGCAGCTTTCTTTTCCACCAAGGCAGAATCTGCAAAGAGCAAATCAGGGAATGAGCACTGCTTTTCCAAGCTCTGCAGGTGATTTTTGTGTGTAGCTTGAATAAATAAGAACCAGTATTAAAGGTGTTTGACAAGGGAGTAAAAGGTAAAGGCCTCCCCAAATCTCAACCCATTCATTTCAATGGGAGTCCTGGTAAAACATATTATGACAAAAGACATTCTGTCTTAAATACACAAGTTAGCTTAGGTAGTACTGAGGACCAGAGCTACAGATTCAAAACAAAACAATACTGTTTGCTTGCCTCTGGCCAATCTTCCTCACCCCAAATCTAGCCATCCTTACCTCAGAGAGGTGTTTTGTTTGCTTGCCTGTCTAACTTTTCCTCATCTGCAGTGTTCCCATTTGTTTCAGCTTTTAAGAGCTGAAATAGCCAAATCAGAGAATATTTAAAAATGAATTCAAGTCAAATGATTCATAGAAACACAATGTATTCATTACTTTACATTTTAAGATAAGAAATTTTTTAAGATGACTATTGTGACACTAAAAGAGAGGAAAGGAACAAAATAAAAAAGAGACAAAAGCATTTTTGGACCATGCAAAATTAGAGGTAACCAGATGGCAGCTGGTTTTCATCTCACCCCTCTACCCACCCTGAAGCTCGTGTCTCTCCCTGACTACACTAATCAGAACTCTATTGAAGGAAATGGCTGTGTGAATCTATTAGATATCAAAGAAATCACTACAGAAAAGTCTCCAAAACCCAAAGATAATCCTGTAAGCTGACCAGTGTCAAGATCTGAATACTAAAACATACAAATCCAAATTTAGAGACCTCTACAATTTTAGTTACAGTAGAATGTGTCAACAGTATCATTTCTCTGCATCTAATGCATAAAAATGAAAGGAAATCTAGTTTTCAACATCATACTCCCACTAAAACAACCTGCAATCAATTAACGTTGTCAACGGCAAAACTCAATTTTCTCCCCTGCGTGTGGAGGTGAACATACCGAACAGATTGATAATTCCCGTTGAGAGTGTGGCTAAGTGTTTCTAAGCAACCTTGCTCCATCATCTTCTCTGACAAAAACAAGGGAAAGAGTTTGAACTGCAGGCTGATGGGGCTCGGAATACTAATGACAAGGCAAGGAGAAATGTTTCATTACTAACTTTGGAGAGAAAAAACACAGGAGCATATTCTAGCTGTAAATAAATTCTAATTAAAACTCAGTGTGCAGCTCATGTAGCTGGACCCAAGACTACAGATGAAGTTCCTTCAGGGACTGTCCATTCATATGAGCTGGGTTCATCAATATACCTATATATTTAGTTTAGCAAATGATTCGTGTGTATTTTCTGGAAATTACTTGAGAGAAAAACCTTCCAAACATGTCTATTTATTTGTTATGGAATTTGTTTAATCCTCTTAGGATCATTTAAACTGACAACATTCTTAAATTAGCATCTCTGCCCAAGAGACCTTTCCAGTCACATTCGTTGAACAATATGACAACCCAGAATCAAAATTAAAAATATTTCAAATGACTGGCCTTGGTTCTGAACACACAAAACACAGTAGAATGAATCCAATTTGAATGAGAATCCAGGATGTTTTTCTCTTTATACCGTTTTCCTTCTTTGCCCAAATCCATCGCTCTGTTGCCCTTGTAAAATGAGTGTCATATGACTCTTCTTCCCTGACTGTAAAATGGAATGAGAAACAAATTTTCCCAATAAAACTCCATAGACTACCAGAAAATGATGCATTTATATTTTTAAAATTTTTAAAGAAAAGCTTTATGTTGTTCAGGGTTAGAAATCATTTATTTTATCTGTCAATTGACACTAGAATAAACTTTTTAAAGGTGTGACACCTCCTCAGAAAACTTCAACTACAACTCAATAAAAATATCACAGAAAATGTTAAAATCTTCAAAAGAAAAAATTTCTTATCTGAATTATATATTAGTCACACTGAAAAAAAAATCTAGAGAAATTCTACAATTTTTTTTATAAACAAGCTATAAAAATACTGCCAGTATTGAATAAATCTTCATTTCTTGTTCTTAAAATTCTTAAAACATGTCATTTTTCTTAAGTTAAATCAGAAGGTATTCCCATGCCAGTGAACAACAGAATTATCAAAGAATTCATTTTAAAATAGGAAAAGCAACTAACATTTTGCCAAGCACTACGCTTGTCATTCAAATGCATTTATCTCACTTTAATCTGACAACTCTGAGGTGAGTTCTGTTAACTCATTTATCACATAAAGAGAGTGAGGTTCTAGGAGGTCGCACAAGTACTTGGAGTCTGGATACAAACCCAGGTTCTGAGTACAGAGCCCGTCTGTCTTACCAACCCACACGATGCTTCCAAGCTTTCAGAAACACACAGTCCCCAGGGTAACGCACATTTCTTGCATTTCTAAGACCAGTTTATTAGTATGTACTAAATTACATACCTTAATTAGACATTGATGTATGCAAAATTTTTAATTTCTGATTTTTCTGAATCAGGTCAGGCTGAATTTATACCATTTATGGGGAGAGGTACTGAACTAGAGGGAAGGGGGAGATATGCTAAGCACACACAATTTCAAGAGATCTGCTTATTCAAGAACACAAATTATTAAGCCACTTTAGCAACATCCTTTTCTATAAACTCGAGCATCTCTAAGCATTATCTCGTGTGAGAATGATCGTGCTGGCCCCATGAGCAGGTGAGCCCACCTGTAACTCTGCATTCCCACCACTTACCCTGGATGACTTTGGTTCCCTCACCCATAAAATGAGGTCTATTTGAGAGTTTTTGTAAATGTGGAAAAAAATATGTAAAGAGACTAGTTCATTGACAGGTAGTAGGTTGTAAATAAATAACAGTGCCATTTTGACTAAAAATAATAATTTTAAATCTCCCAGTTAAACATTCTTGACTAAATCTCAAAAAAAAAAAAAAACCACTTTAATCTGTTTGCTAAAAATTATAAAATGAGATTTCTTTCTTTAAAGGTTGTATCTATTCCCCACATTTTTACTGTTCCTGGCTGTTATCCTTAAAACCTATTCCAAAAACTTAAAGTTTCCCATATTTAAATTCTTTAAAATGAGACACATAAAGATTAAACCATAATTCAAGGCATTAAAAAAAGTTCACAGAAGGAGAGCCACTTACAGACAATGTGTTCAGGACAGGTTCCACAACCTCAGAACAGTGACAGCTGCCAGTAAAATGAAACATGTGCTATTTGAATACAAATAAAATTAAATGTTATCAAGGAGGCTGACATATTTGCTAACTCCTAAAGTGACTCATTCCTCATCTGACTTAAATGATCAAATACATTTATCATTTAATTTCTAACAAAAAATATAGAACATGGTGAGGGTGTGGAGTAATATTTTTGTTTCAGCTTTTTTCCCTACAAGATATAGGTAACATATTTAAAAATTAGCTTATATACTTGAACTCATAATAAATATTCAATATCAAATATTTATTAATTTATTTTAAAAAGCTACTGATTAAATTGATTAAATTAAATGTAGCATCTTTAAATTTAAATTAACAGTTATTTGGGAGTCTTGGTCGAATATGTTCTAGAAAATGTTTGGGCTGATTTAAAAAAATGCGATTGCATGGAGTTTTAAAATTTTAGCAGTGAAAGAAAATAGTATTTAAAACCAACCTCCTATTTTATTTACATGTGGCCTCAAAGGACACAATGATCTGCCTGACTTTATACAGTAATTATCCTTCATAGATTTTACAGGAAATCTAGAACCAAGATCCAGGTCTTTGAGAAATTATGATATAACTCTCTCTCTCGATGTAGAACTGAACATTATGAAAACGGTTTGTGAGAAAGAACCAGAAATGTTGGGGGTGGGGGTTACAGGAGGCAGTGGTAGAAAGGAGAAATTTCATTGGTTATGGATAAGAAATAGAATCTCACAATAATGATATTATGGACAATCCCTCAAATGCCTAAAAACTGCTACTTAGCATGCCTGACAACAATGGGAACACGCATGAGTTGCTTCACTGGCTGACTAGACGGCGTTCCTTGTAACACTGCAAGCTGCTTTCGCATTAGCCCCACAACTAAAGGCATAGAAAGAACAGAAAGCTGATATTAACTATTTAAAAATTTACACCAAGAACCAAAGAATTCCCCAGCAGAAATATAAAGACTTGCTGGAAGTTTCATTAGGTGAATTTACTGCCAATTCAGTTGTCTTAAAAGTTGTGCTATAAAACATATTGTCCTTTGCTGTTCCAAATCACATCTGAAAGAATAAATTTCTTAAGACTATTTCTAGAATTTTCTTCTATTTTCTAAAGCCTAATCTTAGATCTTTTAAAAAAAAAATGGTGAGTTGGCATTTTGCCTATTGTTCTCTAAGCGATTTTCAGTTCCATTAAAGACTGGGGAGTGAGGGGATCACATAGAAAACTATTCTAGCATTATGCTGCTTGCATTGAAGACTTTGGAAATAAGGTGGAAATTAGAAGCAGTACAGAAATCTAGTGTTAGTGTTACTTAGAAAATGACCTGTGAGAACAAATATGCTCTTCCATATCCTTGTCTATCCACTTTTTTAAATGAATAAAGTGGCTATTCTCACATATATGCACCTATACACAAAGAGTAGTCATTCACAAAGTCTTAACTATCATAAACCGACTAGGACAGCCCAAAAACAAATGAATTGACTAAGAAGCAACCTCATTATTGGTCTGTTGTGTTACATACTCTATGTGACAGAGACTGACTGACGCTTACACCAAACTCTTACTGTCCTCTTCCTCCTCAGATTTTTGGCTGAATGGGCATGTGCTAACCTTGCAGCAAACTGTTTTAACATTAGTCCTATAACTAAAGCATGATAAAAGCAAGAATGCTATTTGGTACTTCAGAAAATGAGCCTAAAAGGAAAACCAGGTATGCTTCTTCATCCTCCTTTCTGCTGCCTGAAATGTGAACCTGATGGTGGAAGCTCAGGCAGCCATCAGGTGATATCCTAAGGATGACATCTTAGTGTGAAAGGGGTCTGGTCTGGTTCCCTGATGTTGGAGCCATCATGCAAAACCAGCGCTGGACTGCCAACATCTTGACTCCTTTTACATAAGAAAGAAATAAACATTTAGAGTATTTAAGTTGCTGTTGTTATTATTTTGGGGGATTTGGCGTTATAAATTGCCATACTTAAAGCTAACTAATAAAGTGTAAGATTTACCAAAAAGTATCAAATATTTAATAAAAATATTATGAAAATATAATAAAGATCTTACTTTTCATTTTAATGCCACAAAATTTAAATCAAGTTTAAGCATATGTCAGTAAAACAAGAAAACACTGAGAAGAAAAAACAGCGGTCCTTGTAAGCAGACATACAAAGTATCCTTTTCTCAAAAGCAGATAGTCAAAAAAAAAAAACTGCTACACTAAGTGACAGGATCAGGGACACTCTCTCTGCTTTCGCTGTTTCCTTTGGGTTTTCTTTGGTTTGGTTTTGTTTTCAGCCTTTGGGAAAATGACTAAGATTGCTACTCAAATCATTTCAGGAGTCGTTTTTAATATTTAAAATCCCTGTCTCTTCTTTTCCTGTGCTTTCTTAAATGTTCCAGCCTTCTAAATTGAGGAAATGGAGCTCAATCAATCTGCCTTTAGACAGGTAAGAAATAGACATTAAAAACATAATTAGGAAATCTTATTTTCCAAGGTCATTGCACAGGTGAAATATGAGAAAATATGTGAATCCATTTTGTAAAAACTAAAGTATGATACAAATGATATTAGTATTGATTCTATGTTAAAATAGTCAGGAAAACAAAATATTTTCTCTACCAGAATGTGCTTTAAAATTTTCTCACTTTAATTCTCTAAAAGTTTCTATAAAAAAATCAATGCAAATTAGGAACTAATTTTAATTCTATCATCTCTACCCATTTAACTCATCACAATAACACTACCATTTCTAGATATTTCATTTATTAGAGCCTTTGGTATACATAAATCATACAGTATGACAAAGTCTGAGCATCACTCAGGTTATGAAACTTATGTTTGATATACAAATTTGAAAATACAAAGATCTAGCATGCCTTACTGATTTTACAAACTATTATTTTTCTTGGTCCAAAACTGACATGGATTTGCTCATGTAAGACTCTTTAACCCATTTTCCATTTAGGAGGGGGAAAAAAAATGCAGCTCGCTGCCAGTGTTAATTTAATTTTACATAAACACGCTCTTTCAGACTGAAGCAAATCTGACTGGTTTCAATGTGAAAATAAAATATAAAAACTGTTCTTGGAGCTATTTCTAAACAGTACTTGCCTCTAATCCTAATGTAACAGAAATGTATACATAAATCAGACTCATTAAATGAATCTCTGGCTAACAACTGTTTGAGAACAATGTTAACATCATGTGTAGGAATGCTACATTTTCTAGGATTTGACATTTTCGGCACTCAAGAATCACTGTATTTTGTAAATGGAAATACCACTGCTAAAAACAGAATGCTGTAAATAGAACGATGTCATTTGTTTCCAAGGACTATCGATATACTACAGCGATGTGAAAATAATAAAAGTGAGATATTTCGTGGCAAACTTGGGGGTAAGGTTAGAGCTGTAATCCACGAGTTATCTCGGGGTAAATGCTACAGCCACAAGTGCCACTGGTGAGTAGTCTCTGGGCAAACGGGAAATGGGTTAAGTCAAAAGAGGAACCCATCATTATTGCTTTAGAGACTGAAATATTATCCTCTTCTTTGTCCGTGTAGATATAATTCCCCTTACAGCTCCCTAAAATGAAGAATGAACTACTGATGTTGTCTCAGAATGTGCCAATGCAAAGGTTTTTCTGGAATAGTATGAAGGTCAGATCTTTGTGCGTAGAGAGTAAAGACCCATGGGTTTCAATTTTACTTAGCCACTTACTATCTACAACACATTTGGTAAGACATTACAAATTCTCTAAGCTTAAACCTAAACATGTGTAAAACATGGACAAAATCTATATAAAGAGCATTCAGATGCTGGTTCCTTAGTCCCACTTCATCTCTTCTTTAGCAGCTGTGTTTAGTGCCTTAAAGTGAGGTACATGGTGCCCAGCTAATCAAAAAGTTGAGTGTCCTAATATTCACATGAAAACAAATGTCATCTTAATATAGAGAGGAGGCAAGAGAATTAAAAATGTTAATCAAGCCACATTCAGAGGTTGCAATGTGCTAAACCAGGAGAACACCTTCAGAACAAAAGAAGATTTCTGCTGGATTACTAACAACCCATTCCCCACATTTGTGAAGGGGAAACAGGAACCAAGAGTCATTCCCTATGGCTAAAACCATGTGGAACCTATGGATTAAAGGCTGGGAACTGCCAGCAGGATTTTCATTCTACATATTCTTACCTTTTCATGCTACATACCTTTCCCCTTTAAACACTAACTCACAGGAACTAAAGAGTGACATATAAACTGAATTCCCAGAACAACCCCTACTCACTCTTTCCAAGTCTCTCTTGGGGTCCCTCTCACTATCTGAGAGGAGACCATACTCTGTCTGTGGGGTGTTACCCCTTTTCTAATAAACTTTCCTTTTTACTCCAACTTTGGTGTGTGGCATTGAACTCTTTCCCCACTCTCCACCAAAGGACCCTCTTCTCTCGGTGCAGGGTGTGGTCTCCCCACCACTCAGGAAAATTTGCCCTGTCCTGCATCAATCTGACTCAATGCATTTCCATGTGTGTCTCTACAATGTATGTCTACTTTTCTTTATTTTCTTAGTTGACAGACACACCTTTTCCGAAAATTTCCCTTATTGTTGCACAGTTCTTGGTTTGTCCACTCATAGTGCCATTTAATGGTGGGTGGGTAATTGGGCTGACAAAATATATAATAGTATTCGTAGATTACAGTCTGATATTTTTTCATCGTATGGACTAAAAAACTTTAGGTTAATTGTATTTTAAGTTCGTATCTAATTCATAAAATAATCCACTGTCATTTTACTACCTGTCTCCTAAAAGTCATGTGGTCACTAGGTTTTTCTTTCCTTTGATCCCATGGATTTGATTATTTCTCCCCAGATACATTAGTTGGGTACTTATAAAAGAGTCTATTTCATCTTTGGCTGTTATACTAAACTGGCATGGTTGACCCTATTGCTTAATTCTCACTAACACTCATAAAAAAAATCAAAAGGCACCCCATTCAGCACTATCTATAAATTTCATCAATATACTGCTTAAGTAATGGTTCCAGATCATTAAAAATATATATATACACAATATCTTGTGGTTCTCTTCAATCTGATGTTTGCAATAATCATTACCTCTTTAAACAGTTTATTACACATTACCATTTCTTTATCAATTCAGTTAATTTGGTATATAAGGTTTCAAAAAAATTGCTCTTTCAAAATCATGTTTAACAACTACAGCCTTTTTTGAAACAAGTAATTCTATAAAGCTACCAATGAAAGCAATCAGGTTTTTGTGTGATGATTACTACTTTGAAGTCTTTGGTCTTGCTTCCATTATCTTACAGATGTTTACACATTCTTGTTAATGTGATTTCATCAGTCTATTAGAAACTGAAATTAGACTAACTGGATGCTAATTTTTCTTTTTAAAAACAATCTACTAAATTTCCCCTGCTAATTCTTTATTATTTCTAGTAATAAGGCCCACCACTTTTTCTAATAATTCTTTTTTTGTCAGAACTTTGGAAGCCTACAGATAACGCCAACATTATGGGATGAGAAGATAATCACAGTCTGCAAGTGCACTCATCAGGCTACTGAACACACATATTTCCTATCATTCACATCGTTCTGCCTTCATTGGTTACACCTTTTGTAAAAACCCATGATGTTATAGTTCATGTAATTTTTTAAAAGACAGACAGACAGACAGACACACACACACACACACACACAACACACACACACACACACATTATCATCACAGAGTGCCTCCAAGGAAGAAACTGAATGGCTTGGAGATGACAGTGTTACTTATACCTTTTGGATTTTGAACCATATGAATACACCACTTATTTTTAAAATGCAGGCCGTCATTCCAGACCTAGAGAATCAGAATCTTCCACATGATGTTTATCAGAATTTTTAAAAATATTTTCACTCAAATCCCTGAAATTCAAATATCCATGAGAAAAAAATAGATTAGTAATATCAAGTAACAACTACTGCTTTAACACAGATCACTTTACAGCCCCAACTGAAGGATATAGAAATAGGACACCTGGAAATAAAGATATGAGAAATAAGGTAGAAAAAAATCAAGTATATAAAAGAAGTAATGACTTGATCATTTTCTTTGAAATAATTATTTGATTAAAGGAATTCAGAATCAAAAATTTGGAAAAGCACCAAGAGGCAATCTAATAGGATGAGTAGGAATACACCTCAGGCCATTTTCATCAGACCTCAGGTTTCTCCTTGGGCTAATCATAAATGAAAAACATATCTTTGGCTTCCAGAATTATATGCCTATATAGTTCCCTTAATATAAAGGAGGTAAGGGAGGAAGCAGGAGAAATGGGGCACATGTCTGAAGATGTATGACTCAGTACACAGGAGTATATGTTTTTTTGTGAGGAACAAATGACAAATCCATGTGTATGTGTTACCCTAGCATTTTTTAAATCAATTTTTGTATGATGATGATGATGATGATGATGATGACCTTGACCTTCGAAAAATGGAATGAATTTTGCTCCCAGAGTTAAATACTACCATTAAAAAGCAGGCACCCTGTTCTCTAAGGACAAAGGAAAATTTTCATTTTGGCAGAAGAATTCATGTATCATGGCCTACATTCCCTTAAAACTTTCCAAAGGAAGGACAAGTTATATGTTATAATCACTGTGGTACTGGTGGTAACAGTTTGTTTTATAGGCAACGATATTTAGAGTGTCAGGAGCAACTTGTTTTATACCTTCTGCGTGCTAATGCTTCCCCATGATCTGAGAGTTGTTTTGTGCAAACACAATGTAAAGCCACAATTACTTATAAGTATAAGGATTTTATCACTGACCAAAAAAGTAATCGTCTGACAAACCAGTGCGAATAAGTGCCCTGCAATAATTTCCCTTAGCACTATGGCATCAGCTTAGAGCTGGCTCTGGGTGTGCCACTCACTGGTGTATTCACACAGGGCTCCATGACTTGCTTTAATGCTCTGTTGTTGCAGCCTCAAAAATCTAAATCAACCCTGAACAAAGGATTCACATTTCCATTCTGCACTGGTACCTGCAAATTGTGTGGCCCTGCTTCTCAAGGTGGTCTGAGGACCAGCAGCATCAGTATCATCTAGAGAATATGTTATAGGCAGGACCTCAGGCTCCATCCAAGACCTATGGAACTGAAATCTGCATCTTATCAAAGTCTCTACAATATTAATATGCATGTTAAAGCCTGAAGAGTATTGTTCTATTGGAAGTCGTTCTTCATTAAAATACAAAGTATCCTCAAATACTTTACTATAGTATGCTATGCTATACTATACTATGCTACTGGAGGATTCAAGACAAAATGGTCAAAAATCAAGCAAACTGTGATATTAAGCAGTAACTAATGAAGTATTTTGTTTTATAGAAATCAGTATAAGAAGTTTGGTTAAACCAAGTGGGTCTATCCTTCTCTTAAATTCATTTAACAAGAGTTTTACAATTTTTAAAAAAAAAAAGTAGTTCTGGAGAAAGACTGTAACCCTCCCACCAAAAAAAAAAAAAAAATTCATATGTTGAAGTCCTCACTTCCAGCACTTCAGAATAGGACTATATTTGGAAATAGAGTGTTTAAAGACATAATCAAGTTAACATAGGTCATTGAGGTGGGCCCTAATCCAAAATGATTAGTGTCCTGAGAAGAGGAGGTAAGTGGGAGGACCATGTGAACACAAAGGGAGAAGACAGCCATCTGCAAGCCAAGGAGAGAGGCCTCAGAGGATACCAACACCTTGATCTTAGACTTCTAGCCTCCAAAATGAGAAAATAAATTTCTGTTGTTTAAGTCACCATTCTATAAAACTTTATTATAGCAGCATCCCTAGCAAACCATACAAGCACATTTCAAGAACAACCAAAGCATATCAAAATATATTTTCTTCCTCTTTCTGACAACATTCAGGAACGAATTGTATCAAACTTCAAACCACAATTCCACTAAGGGGAAATGGTATCAAAAGTGTGTTGCTTTTTACAATTATCCAATTGTCCTGACATCAGAATATCCCAATGATTCTGGATAAAATAGAAAATAAATATCAGTAATATACAGTATTTCCTCATAATTCCTATGGCTAAACACACTAGAACTTGCTAGCTGGAAGGAAGTAGGAGAATAACATAATAGTCATCTTAAGATGGCCAAATACTGACCTCTGCTTCCATTATTTATACAAACATTATAAATTACCCAAGTAGAATCATTTCATACACTTATGAAATGTATGGATACACTTATAAAATTTAATACACTTACTTTTCCATGAAAAGCCAATTGCCACTCTCACTTCAGATTTCACTAGCATAGATAGAATTATGCCTTATATATAAAAAAAAAAAATCTCAGCAGAGTATCATTCTCAAGTCTTCTGTTAGTCTCTTCTCTTTCACTGCAGATGGGCAGCAGGTAACATTAACCAGAGGGGTTCATATGCACATAACAATTGGGGCTATTCATCAACCACTCTTCGAATCTAATTTAAAATTAGTGCTAATGGAGGAACAAGACTCAGAATGCCCAGAGTCCTAGAAATTGTGACAAATGAAATGTGACTTTGCATCTATGTTCTTTTCAGAATATGTTAAGTATATTCTGCCTGGCTAACTTCTCCCCTTGTTTTTTCCTAGTTTCCTATTTTCCTCTTGGGGCAAAAGAGAAAGAAAAGACAAACATTTATTTGAAAATCATCAGAGTGAATAACATACTACTAATCACATTTTCATTGATTTACAGTATAATTTCATTACTTCTAATTTTTAAATTGGGAAGAAGGTGCGGTGGTTGGAAACTCAGCTAAAGGAGAGCAAGGTAAACACAAGCTTTGATTTTTCACTTAGACAAAAAAGAGGTCGCTATCAAGAGCACAATTCTCTTCTTGCCGTCAGCTAAGGAGCCTTGTCTGACAAGAATCGAGCTTAGACAGCCTTCCTGGTTTGCAAAGACAATCCTTCCTAAGAGCAAAAACTATAAATGAGAATATCCACAGAGTCTACATGTGATGCTTAATGCTTCCCCAACAGAAATCCTGACTCCTAAAACATACAATAGCAAACCTCAGAAACCCCGTCTAGGAGCAGCTAGGTGGTAAGAAGACACTTCAGGCAAAGTACTCAGATGCCTGAAAAAATTCTTTGTCATTACTGTGGCCATTTATTAAATCTCCCAACATCCCTTGCTCTGCCACTGCAGACCTACTCAACAACTGAAACAACTGCTCCTAGCCCAACAGTCCTCTGTTACCCAGCATTCAGCATTTGTAATTAATGTGGTCTTCCTAGTTTTATATTAACTATAAATAAGGTGAGGAAGCGGAAAAAGACATAAGAAATGAGGCTTCAATGTCTTCATTCATTCATTCATTCATTCTCTCAGCCAACCAACATTTGAGTGTTTTCCCCATGTCAAACACTATTCTAAACACAGGGGATAAGCAGAGAGCAGAAGACACTACTCTCAGTAGCACATGTGACACTAATCAGGTCGTGTCAGGTAGTAAAGTTAAGAATTCAGACAGGAGGATGGGATAGAGATTGACTTGATTGGGATAGATGTCTCTGAGTGTCATGACTGAAGGAAGACAAGCCTCAAGACAAGGAGGAGGCTGTCATTATAAAACTGGGAGATAGAATTCCCAGCAGGGAGACAAATGAGTACAAGACGCTAGTCTAGAAATGAGCATGGTGGTCTCAGGGAGCAAAAAGAAATCCCACATGGCTAAAGTGTAGGTGGGTGAAGTGCTTACTATTGGTACAAGATGAACTGAGGGCGGTTAAGCTGGGGCTGTGAGTGTCCAAACTCAGTGTTACCAAGCCTAAAACTTGAACATGCCCGCCTCAGGGACAAGTCAACATAATCATGATTACAAGACTCCGTACTCTATACTACAGCTGGCCTCAGTATGATGCAATGGGTGTTGACAGCCCCCAGAAAAGCCATAGTGTCACTATACCAATGGGAAGACTAGCAGTGATTCGGGATACACACAGACCAATATTTCCTATATACTCCAGTAAGCAACATCACTTTAATGTTCTTTACTCCCAGATTCCAAAATTTCTCTCCCTAACCTTTAGTCCTACCAGAGACTCAACGTTCAGGAACTATTTACTATGTTAAGAGGAAACTGCTTATCCTTCCACAGTGTAGGCCCAACTTATTTTTAGGATTCATAATGCATTACGCCTAATGAAGCATTACCCCCCTCACTATTTGTTCATAATACTCGAAGCTTGCCTGAATTATTAGTTACCTATAATAGAATTGATGAACAAATTCCACGATAAAAGGAGCTAAAACCTCCCTACTATGAATTACTTGGGACATTAATGGTATCTCTCTGGGTGACAACATAAGGACACAAATTATGATACGGTCTGAATAACTGACAAATCTCTTCTACTAGAATGCATCATTAGGATGCATTCTGTTCTATTAGCATTTTATAGAACCTTCAAATAAAACGTACTATGAAAGCCTACTATGTTCTGGGCAACACATAAGGAATTTCATTTATAAAATCTCATTTAACTCTCTCAATTCAATGACATGAGTATAACAACACATATTTTGGGGAAAACAAACAAACAAACAAAGTCTCAAGAAATGAAACCAGTCCAAGGGACACCAAAGAGGCAGACTCAACAGGATTAGGCCTCCCTCGGATCTGGGGACACTGCTTCTTGCTTCTTCCTCTTCTATATTCATTCAATAAATGGTTACTGAATACCTACCCTGGACCAGAAACTGTTCAGATTCTACAGGTGCAAAAGTGAACAAAATGAAAGACAAAAGGAAGCTGCATCGTCGTAACATTTTTAAATGAGCAGTGAGAAAGATATAAGTATGTTATTAACATGGGTTTGAGGCAAAAATGCTACGGGGAAGAGAGCAGAGGGTGGGAGATAATAAAAAGTCTGTAAAGGAGGTAAATGATACATGGGAAAACTGTGTGCATGATAGAGGTTCTTAGTATATCAAATTAGAATAAATTCTGAGCTTGCTTGAAAATAAAACATATATATTAACCTATGTCTGCACATATACATTTACATATAAAGTTTTTTTGAATGAACAAATAGTTCTTAATTGAGCACTATCTTGTACCATATATAAAATGTGAAAATGACAGACACAAATAAACCATACTAACATTTATCACAGAGTTAATATACATTTTTATAACATGGAATGTACATCATTTGTAGTCACCTATTTAAATAGTGTGTGTGTGTGCATGTGCGCGCGCACACACACACACACACACACAGGATACGTATAGCACACCTTCCAGCACTGGAAACAATAAATCATTGAATATACCTCGAAGCTATTAGAAAACATTAATTCAATTCCTCAAGCTAAATTACATTTCACAATTTCCATCAATGGACTTGAATAGAACCTTGAGATGATTAATGTTTTATCAGCGATTACCCAGACAGGGGAACAGAGAGCCTGCCATTTCGAATTTAGAATGTTCAGTACCACTGACACAGTGAAGACCTGAGCTACCATTTGTACAGCATTATTATTTAAATTTAGCAAATACTTGAAAAAGTTTAACTTATTTAGGAATTCATTTCTGTCATTTAAGACTTGATATTGTTTTCTTTCTAGAAGCTCAAAGACTGAAGATTTTGAAAAAGAAAACCTTATAAATCTCACGGCTAAAAAAGATGGATAATTCTTCTATGATCTGGGCTCCAGAAAGGAATATTGGGGCATGGTTTTACAAGCTTCTGCTACCCAGATGTTTGAAGCTAAACCATTTCTCATGGATTTACATATATTATAGCTTACGATTATGATTTAGGCCTCTGCCCAAGCACTCAAACTATAACTTCCTTTTCCACCTCAGAGAGAGCAAAGAAAAAGTTTATTACTTATCATATGCCCTAAAAAGAATACAGAGCACAGAGAACAGGGTCTGTTAGCAAAGACTTCCTGTTCAATCAAAACATGCTATTTGAAGGACCTATTATGTGTATAATCAATTTGTAAAAACAGTGTCTTTGAAATGACCCACAATTTACCCTTAATTTAATTACATTTAAACTTTTATTACATTTAAAGACTATTACATTTAAACTCATATTTTCAACTACTAGAAAGCCTTAATAAAATTGAATACAGTCATTTCTGTTATAAGTGGTGAGCTAGATGGACTTCTCCAAGATTTTTTCTTAAGTCTGTGACCCATTTACACAAATACACATATCACTATGCTCCTTATAGAAAGTTTTTCAACTCTCCTCTCACATGGCTTTGCTGGAGACCAGAAAAACTCAAAAAAATGGGGAGTAAGTCACCCTAGGAGATATAAATATAGGGTTATCCTACCCATGAAGTCTTTCTGAAGGCACATGAGGACAGTGGAAAGGCCACTGGGCCATAAAACAAGTCAGATTTAGGCTTTAATTCCAGTCTTAATGCTTGGGATGTGGGGCACGTTGGCAAAATGATTCTCTGAGCTTTAATGTCTTCACAATAGCACTGCGGGATAATCTGCCTTGTAAATAAGACAGCAGAGTTTAAAATGCCTAGGACAGAGCCCAGCAAATAGCAGACACATAGGAAAGGATTATTACCATTGTTATTATTAATATGTTTATGAAAACCACTAAACTTGAGGGTGGACTTCACTGCAGGAATATCTGATATCTTCCTGAGGCTTAAAAATCAAAATATTCTTTAAGAATATCAGGTTACCTACCTCAGACCACAGCAGTTTGTGAAATTCTGTCTTCTTTCTTCTGTTCTACCTTTAAAGAAGTCAAATCGGCCTCTGATTAAATTTCAAAAAGTCATTCTTGTGAAATGAGGGAGAAGAGAGTTTTCTCTCAACATGGCAAAGATTAATACATCAAAAATACTAAATATATTATAATAGATATTTATACTGCAAAATATTGGTGTTAAGTGTTATATTGAGCATTCATTCAGATTTTAAAGAACTCCTTAGGAAACCTAAGAATAAATATCTTTGCTCACAACTAAAACATTCTAAATCAACTACAAAGTACAACAAAATATGACTATATGCCATAAAGCACCTTACAAGGCAATCTGTTTAAATTCTGAGTTCACTACATTTTCTTATTTATCCTCAGGTATATCAAATAGCATTTCAAATGAAGTTATAAAGATGCTTTTCAGTCTCATCCATCTAAAGTAGTTCAAGAAAGAAGGGTTTTGATGCCATAACTAAATAACTTTTTAGAACAAAAATGAAGTTTTTGTATGCTGTAGTGTGTAATACATTAAGTTTTTCCACTGAAACAGACACAAAGTAAAATTTTATTTATCGCTTAGCTATTTCAAATAGAAAAGCTCATTACTGAGGTTAAAAAATATTCTATCTCAGTTTATGCATTAGAATTTTATTGGTTTTCTTTTTCCTATTCTTGCTTAAATATCAAAAAAATAAAATGAGGATAAAGACTGTATTTTACCTTCATCATGCATAGCAACTCTTTCCATGAAAAACAATTTATAAGTGCGAGTGGATACCACATTATCCTTTAAGAATGAAACTTTGTTCCAATTATTGCTTTTGTTCCCAAGCTCTAATACAAGTTAAATACTATAGAGTCACTATGGATCAGGAGAGATTTGGCATGTCCGTGCATATTACCTTGGGAACATTCAAGTTTGCAAGCAGTTTTTATCCAACCCTAATTTTTATTTCTTTTTTGGAAAATATTTGCTTATTTCAACATAACTGCACATAGACTTTCCTTCTATTAAATATACAGCAGTCCCCACTTACCCATGGTGGATACGTTCCAAGCCCCCAAGTGGATGCCTGAAACTGCGTATAGTACTGAACCCTACATATACTATGTTTTTTCCAATACATACATACTTCATTATGGCTTCTCTTTGGCATGTCTGAATTGCCAGCATCCCTACTCTTGTTCTTTGGGACCACTGTTAAGTAAAATAAGGGTTACCTGAACATAATCACTGCAATACTGCAAAGTCAATCTGCCGACCAAGATGGCTACTAAGTGACTAGCAGGTGGGGATTGTCTGTAACGTGGACACACTGAACAAAGGGGTGATTCACCTCCCAGGTGGGATGGAGCCAGACAGTGAAAGATTTCACCATGATACTCAGAATGATGTACAATTTAAAACTCATTAACTGTTTATTTCTGGAATTTTCCATTTAACATTTTTGGACCGTGGTTAACCTTGGGTAACTGAAACCATGGAAACTAAAACCACAGATAAGGTGGAACTACTACATAAAACTTTTCAAAGCCCTGTAGAAAATGCCAATATTCACCACAGGTGGCTAACCCAATCTTAGATTTGGGAAGGTGACAAAGGAAAGGGCTGTGTATTTCTTTATGCAGCAATCTCGACGAGCAGCAGAGGCTTGCACTAGCAATTTTTATTATCTCAATCTTAAATAAATCTAGAGCAAGACTGCTAAAAAGCATATGGATTTAGCTAGCTTTAGCATCATAAATAAGATACTGCCCCCAGCTGTAGAGTATAAATATGGAGAGGGGAAAGTTAACACCCTCAGAGCCAAAGAAATTCCAAGGACCTGCTTTATCCAAGAACCACAGAAAAGCCCTGAAGTCTCTAGGTTCCTAACAGAATAGAATAGTCAACAAAAAAGTCCTGGGATGTTAAGCTAGCGCAGGGAGTTAAGTCAGTAGCTGCAGCCGAGAGGCATTCAAGCTCGTACCGGTATAGGAACAGCTGAGAGGGATTTGGTGTTCTCAGTAGCACTGGGTTTGTGGTGACAGCAGAACAAGAGCAGTGCAGGCTGCGTGAGAACCCAGGATTCCTCAGAGACATAAGGGCACCTCCTCTACTACCTCTGTAATTTCTTTATTTTTTGGCTTTGCTTATATTTATATAATACATAACATGACAATGTTATATATGATACAACTTAATAGACGTTAAATATTTCTATTGATTTTTACAATTATCCCCAACAAGTTTCAAGACAAACAACTTGTTAAGGAAAACAACGTTCAATCTATGATTTAAAAGTGTTTCTGAGAGAAAATAATTCTCAGAAATATTCTACGTGTGGGGAAGTGAAGTTCGGGTGAACTGGAGTACACATGTGGAGAGAAGAGGAGAAAACAACATCTGCTGGCATGACACCAAGAACAGCACCGTCTTTCCCAGGAACTCTGTCCCTTGCTCATTCTCTGGCGAGCCAAGCTGGGTGATCACTATTGCATGAGCATGAAAGCTGACCGTGCCTTCAGCCGGCGATCAGTCTTAAACAATCGTTCCTAAAAGAAAACATGATTCAGATTTTTGCCATTGGGTGTCAACTACTATTTATTTAGTTATGATTCCAAATTAGGGACTTTCTTGCAGACCCTACATCTATCTCTATAAGAACTTATCAAACCGTAACCCACACACTCGGAAATCATTTTTGAAAACTTCAAAGACATCTATCTATTTTACAAGTAAACTTACAAAAGTAACAACCATTATTAGCTAAGAACTTCAGAATGTATTTGATTATGCACATATTCATATCATCTACTAAAGACACTGAAAATGAGAAGAAATTCTAATTGTTCTAAAGAGCAAGAAGGAATCTCTGAATTTCCTGAAGAATGAAGGTCAGCCTTAATAAATAATACTTATTGAAAAGAAAAACACAAAATTCAATTACGAAAAATCGATATTACAAATATAGAAAAATTGGAATTTTTAAGATAAATAAAATACTGAAACATAAAATTGGCACCAGATGTCAGTTTTAAATTAAACTTACAGCTTTGTTACAAGGAATTTTCTACCCTGGAATAACATATTTTAGTATTCAGAGGTTAAAAAAAAAAAAGAAAGGTAGAACATTTAATTTATGTGACATTATAAGTTTTCAGAGTATTTTTTGATAACATGAAAATGAAAAAAAATTGTAAAGGAGCAGAGAATGTCCATAAATGAGGCTCTTTTACCAAAAATATTTATTAAACTGAACTATTATCAGGCATGCTTCAATTTATCAGGACTTCAGGAGTAAACTGGGTTGTTATCCAGGACCAAATACATTTGGAAACTGTAATGAACTAGTGTAGAGCCATCAACAAGTCCTGGGGGTACCAAAAGTAAAGAGTTAAGAACAGCTTTTAATATAGGGGACAACACCACTGCCATGACAATCTAAAACTGCAAATCTGAACATGGAAAGCCCAAGTTTCTCAGCACAGCCTAGAAGGAAGGCCTTCAGGGTCTAACCCTGACTACTGCTCCTGTCAGTCCCTCTGCCCATCGTGCCCTTCAGGGCCCAGAACTGCACACCTACTAAAGAGTTCTCAACACATACAAAGTCGCAGCCTCTGGCAGTGTAAATATTACACCTTCTGCCAGGAAAGTCCCTGCACCAGATCCCCCACCACCACAGCTAAACTGACTCAGTCAACAATTAGGAATCAAGTCTGAAAGCTTTCCCCAGTCACCACCATCCCATCCCTCCCCCTCCCTACCTCTCTCTTTCTCTCCCTCCCTCTCTCTTTCGCACACACACACTCCACTACCCCAAACAAAACCCACAAACAATTGTATTAAATACTCCACTACTGCCATCATCACTACATTCTGATCATTCCCTGCTAAATGCTAAAACTGCCTTATTTAACACTATACTACTCCCAGGTCTGACTGCAGTGTCTGACACATTAAACAAATAATAGCTAACCTTCATTTAGGCTAGAATTGATTCCATAGCTCACTCCACGATCCAAAATGACAGTTATCACTCACCGTCTGTTACTTATTAACCTAAATATGGATATAAATCCATAAAATGTATATTAACAGTTCACTTCCAATCACTGGTGGACTATGCCAGAATAGGCATTTATAACTAAAACCTAGACTGCAGTATGGAACTGAAAAACCTAACCCCCACTAATCTCAAGAGATACCTCATACTAGGAACATGAATTGTTAGCTTCAACTGTTTGTATGAACCAAGTCTACTAAAAATTAAACTTTGAAAATAACTTTATAACCCTCTTAAAATTAATGTCAGGAACAATATAGCCAACAAGCATAATAGTAGGCACTTTGCATAGATTAGCTAACTTTACTTCAGTAATTTTAATAGCTTTATGCCGTATTGCTTTTCTAGTTTGCAGGTCCAAAAATTAACACAGATGGTAAGGCCAAAATTCAAGCTAAAGTCCACAATACTTCAAAGCCCATTCTTTTTGTACTATAACATGTTCATGAAAACACAATAAAACCATGTTTTAACTTTACATAGTGCTTTAAAAAAAAAAAAGGCTTTCTTGGAACTTCTTTAATCTGATAAGTGATATTTTACAAAGAAAAAGAAAAAGCCTTCATTTGTAAAGGGGAGCAATGAAACCCTTTCCCCAGGGCTCAAGCTCACTACCATTACTGGTATTATTCAACATTGTGCTGCGGTCTCAGCCAATGGAAAAGACAAGAAGAATAAATAAAAAAAATAAGGACTGGAAAGGAAGAGTAAAACTGTTATTCACAGAAAACATGTGGAATGTCTAAAATGAAAAGGTAGCGTCCAGCATTGCAGGATGTGAGAAAAGGAACACCCGCCCACATGCCAGCAGCGGACGAGCACGAGAAGGTTCACGGGAGGTGCATTCAAACAGAAGTGTCAACCAAGCGCTGGGCCAGGGTGCGGGAAGGGCCGGCCCAGGCACCGGCACCAAGGGTAGACTTAAAGAAGTCTGAAAACAATTTTTTTAAAATAATCTAAAAGTTAGGCCCCTTTTTTACTATCACCATGTTCTAGCAACTTCAAACTATATAAATGATAAAACCCAGAAAAATTCTTGGTTGAGGTTTTAAATAATTCTTATAGTTACTGTCAAATTTTAATTTTAATTTAAAATTCAAATTAGCTTATTTTTGGTGCTTATGCTTTAGTAAACAGTGTTTTTCAATAGAGGCTGCTCAGAGAACTCGTTATAGAGCTGCCCACCTCCACCCATGACCCACTGCCACAAGCACCCAGCTCCATATATTCCTTCTCAATAAGTTCCTCTCAGTAGGAGATCATTCAAGCTTGCACTAGGCATAGTTTCCCCAATCTCTGTGGTACCCACGTGTTCCTTCATTTAGATAGTAGATTTGAATTTTAAAATGACAGCAGAGTGGTTGCAATAATGAAGAAAAACAAGTTATTTCAGTTCTACCATTCTAGGTGAGACCTTGGACTTTTTATTTCTGCTTAAAATTTTTCAGCTGTGCGGACATCATTTGAAACTCACACAAATAATTCCTAAAGAAACAAAGGCATTACAATTCTTGTAATCTATAGTGAAATGGGATTTTTATGACTCACTGCCAAACTTATCTGCAAGACTTTTCCTAACTACTTAAAGGTTTCTGTTTTATGTAAAGATTTTAAAAATTAAAAATATTTTTAGAGAATGTTCTTTATTGAACTATATACAAAGACAGAGTGACAAATCTGGTAAATAACAAATTCTGGCAAAGTGATCAAACTAGAGAAGGCTCAAAAACAAACTACAATATTGCTATTACGGTGACAGATCAATACATAGGTAGATATACACTGTTTGCTTTTGGGGAAAAAAATTAAATGTAACTAAAAACTATTCATCCATTATTTTTTTGTATTATAATTTCTTTTTTTAAACAGACAGGATTAAATACTGGAAAATCACTGAAGGAAAACTTTCACTGCATATTTTTTCTGGTGGTTATTATTATCTGTTTCATGTCTTAATTATTAATGAAAATAATTTTGTTGTAGAGCAGGATGGAGTAAAAACAATCCATGCTGGTGTCAAGTGCATTTGAAGTACTCCAAACTGGAAACAATCCAAACATCCATCAACACTAGAACGGATAAAAAGTTGTGGTATGATCACACACCAGAATACTACAGAAAATGAACTGTTGCTACACCCAGCAACATGGATAAATCTCAAACATAACAATGAGCAAAATGAAGTCAGAAACAAGACAGTGTATGTTTCATCCCACTTCTGTGAAGTTCAAGAACAGGATAAAAGAATCTGTAGTGATGAATCAGAACAGTGGACAGGGGTATTGACTGCCCATTGACAAAATGGGCACAGGAGCCTTCTGGGCACAAAAATGTTCTGTATTTTAATCTGGGCAGCAGTTTCATGGGTTTATAGATACATAAAAACTCTTCAAGCCGTATGTGTGTGTGTGTGTATACTCTCTGATTTTTTTAAAGGCCTCTTCTACTGTCCATATTTGTCTACAATTAACAGAAAGAGAAACTGAGGTTCAAAACAAGTAAAATATGTATCCCAGAGCATTAATACTTAAAAATTGTTAGATATAAGTAAAAGGAGTTGATAAACAGTAGCACTGTGATTTTTAAATATCAAAATGTTGTATCCTTTAATGTGACATATAGTTTGGTAGAGAGAGATTAATGGAAAGAAGAAAGTATAGTCAAGTATAGAGCAGCAAATGACTATCAAAATTAAGCTGAGTATATAGGACCTGAAGGAGCAGATCAGAAAAATAAATGCTGTGCTTTGAAAATTACTCTTTGCTAGCAGCTTGTCAAAGTGTCCCAGAGTGAAGCGACAGCGCCACGGTGGGCTGCAAGTTTAAATTAGAAAGGACCACCTGCCTAGTGCTTTGCAGCTCCGGTGTTAATAAAGTTGCATCCCGTTTCCCCTAAGAACTCATCTTTGTCCTTGATGGCATCTTGTCCTTGGCAGAGAAGACCTAACACATTCCAAGAGCCCCAGGGGTAAATACTCTTTGCCCAATCACAATATTAACTTGCCTGGGCTTAATCTGCAAAGACTGTCCCTTCAGACTAGTTCCCTCCAAAATAACGCAAAATGGATGGCAAACAGTAAAAAAACACACTGAAAAGTAGATACTCAGAGTTGAGGCAATTCACCCTATGTTTGGTGAGGGGGCTCCAAGGCAATCAGAGTTCAAACCTCAATTATCAAAGTAATTAGCAAAGAAGAGGGATCCCAACAACTCCTTTCTTTGCCAAAGACTTCATAACCAAAAGTGTGTAACAGTACGTGAGTCCTTAACATCCACCATCCACCTTAGCATATCAGACAGGGAGGAGAGGGGGAAAGAAAAAATAAATAAATAAATAAATAAAAATACACAAAAAACAAAAACATACAGAAAAACATAAAATATACAAGTAGAGTCATGGAGAAAAGAGAAAGGTGGCAAAAGCTAAGGTGGTTTAGGCCATTGTTCTGAGTTCAATGAAAAACAACACCAGAGGGTATGTTACACAGAGAAAACTGTCCAACACGCCCCCATTCCCTTTAAACCCAAATTCTGCAGGAGGGTGGTAATGGTCAAAGGTGTCTTTATTCCCAGACAACTTCGAGAACAAGAAATTCAAAAACAATATAGCTCCCCTACCAAAAACAAAAACCTGTTTCCTTGAAATCCAAAAGGTTGATTCCCTCATTTCACAAAAAGAGCCCCAAAAGCAAAGGACATATGCCCAAATGAAATACACCTCTGTGAGGGTTATGAAACTAACCAATCAACAAATGCATGTAATTTCTTGTTCATCTTCCCAGTTTTCATAGGAGAAATTATATATGTACACATATGCGGGTGCCTTGGGATGAGATGGGAAGCAGATGGAAGCATGAGGACCTCAAACTTAGGCAGAGTCAACCAAAAGAAAGGGTGAGGAGGAGGAGAAAGATGACGTTTTAAGTGGAGAAAACATGCTTGATCTAATTCCCTTCAAGTTAGCATGCTGTGGAACATGACTTTCCAGGATTTCTTTTAAATGGTTGGTTTTTCATGGGTCTTAGGGGTAAAGAAGCTACATTTTTATAAAAGTTAAGTGTCACTAGGATGCCCTCACAGCTGGGACATGTAACAAGTTGTCCAGATTTGTTCACAGATCCATTATTTTTGAGGTGACGGGAGAACCTGAGAAATGTACTTCAGCACAAATATTAATCTTTGGGGAACAATCTGTTTCTTGAAAAGCAGCATCAAGTTTTCTATATTTTACAGATTTCAAAATGGACAGCTTCATTCCATCCCGCCCACACAGTCATTACTCCAGATACATTATAACCATAAACATATTCTATCATTTTACATATAAATTCACAACACATGCAACTCATATTTGCAAACAACCCTCCAGGGTATACACAAATGTGCTAAAAACCACACCATTTCATAGTCGTACCGGAAATAATACAGACAAGAGCAATTCTAAGATGAGGCTTAAGTGATGGGTTTTGTGCCAATCATAGGAATTCTTAATGTGTAACAGCTAGACGAACAGTTGAATAATTAAGTAACTTCCTTATTGGGAGGAAAAAGAACATGAATGGAAATGAACAGATTTTTAAAAAGGGATACTCTGTGTTTTATACAAATTCTAATAATCAGACAAATTCTGAATGGCACTGACCCTAGGTGATATCTGTTTGTATAATCCTTTTTCTGTTCCAAATGTGCTGAGAAAAGGGAGGAAAAGGTAAATTCAACATTTGGCACCTACACTGGACATTTCTGTGTCACTTGGCACCTCTCAGGGCTCATTCTGCAGCCAGTGGGAGGGCCAGGGGTTAACGAGCCAGAAAAAGGCTGATTTAAAGATCAGAGTGGACAGGACGAAGTCAACCCCACCCAGCTCTACTCTCCAGCACTAGAATCAAAGTTCTGTGAGAAACACCCAGGGGGTTCGCTTTCAGCTATTTGAGAGTAGGGGCAGGGCAGGCTTCAACATGCAGGCCACCCAGGTGCATTCGCACAGAGCCCCACATTTGGTTTAAGCTCTGTGGTCAATGTTTTCAAATTCCTAATTTCCGAACAGAGTCCTGCACATTCATTCTCTACTGTGTCTTGTAAATTATGCGGCCAGTCCTGAGTAAGAGTCTGGTTTGTTCTTAGGTGTTGACTTTGTCTCCGACTCTTCCATCCACTAACACATTATATGTGCTAGATCATGTCACTGCTCAAAAAAAATAAAAATAAATGAATGAATGAATGAATGAATGAATGAATAAGGCGAGTACTCATCAAAAACTAGTTGGGCACTGTGGGTATAGGACACTCCTCAAACTACTAAATCATTACGTAGACAATATTAACAAAAATCCAGCCTTAGAGGACATCTGGAGGAATTCTCAAATAAACCAAAAAGTGTTACACATAGACTTCTATTAATCATCAAAGAAAGAAAAAAGCATGTCTGTACAAAGAATGAGTGGATATGAAGAAAATTCTAAGGAACCAATATCATCACGGTTGAAACACATACATATTCACTCAAGAATATTTATGGAGTTTCTGGGATATACTAGACATGTTAGGAGCTATTTTTTGACAGTGTTGGTGGTAGCATGGTCTTTTGTTTCAGTTCATAATCTTTATTAATTCTAAGTAAAATGAAATTGCTGAACACTGTATATGAGTAACTCTAAGTTTTATAAAGTGTGCTACCCAACAGAACAATTAGAAAATACCCATAGCCTTTGGTTACTGAAAATATATACAAGACTTATTTATATTTTCAAATTTAATTGACTCAGCTGTATGTGTGTTGATAGTAAACTTGGGAATTTTCGAAAGTAAGCAGCACCCAGGGAAATATATTCATACAATGACAGAAAAATATGGGTGTTTTCTTTTCTTTTTTAAAAAGACCTAGTTGTTGAAAACATTCTAGTCCCTGAACAATTTGGGAGAGCCAAAATCAATCTATTTTCATGATGCTTGACAAATTCAGTTCTAAAAATGGAAGAAAATCATGAATCTAGAATTAGGCAGAGTAAAGATTGGTTTATTCTTACATTCATAATGCTTCAATGCTTGCATTAAAAAATTCTGTGGTGACTGGGAAAATTAATTATGCTTTCAGAAGTATTCTTTGTTTACTAGTCAATATAAAACACAAGTCAATACAAATATGAATGTTTTTCCATCATAATTTTGTACCTTATAGTAGACATTTTAAAAACATAACCTTGCCTAACGGCTAAGTTAGTTTACTGTTAAATAACTGTAGTCCTCAAAATAAAAATAGGAAAAAAATAAGTGAATCAAATATGAAAATTTTTTGGAAATACGAAACATTTTACAAGAATGGCATTATCTGCGCAAAACCGGAAGGCAGAATAGATGAAAAAAGTACAGCATCAAAAGAAGCGTAGAAGACACACGTCTTGAGTAAGGCAAGGAAAAGAAACTTAAGGCAGTAATTTTAGGTTTTCCTAGCACCTTTTCAAATTTAATTTCAAAAACGGCCAGAAAAATTAACTTGGTAAGTCACAAGATTGATACCATTTTCAGAAATCCTCCTTATGAATGTCTAATAGGGCAAATCGCAATAAACTTATAGGAGGTCCAGAAAATATCTGGATCTTGGACCAACCACAAGAATCCCACCACTCTTGAGGTTCTATACACAAATGTTCATAATGAAATGGGGGTGGGGGGGAGAGGGGCTAAAAACTAATAAAAATTTATTTTAATCCATGTATATAAAGATGGAAAACAAATTTAATGTGTAACATTTAGAATAGAGTAGTTCAAACATAGTATGCCTAGTATGTAAGCTATACATGAACATAGATCTGAGCTAGAAACATGTATCTATAATAGTATGTATATACTCAAGTATTCTAAAGCTATGTTAAAAAACGCATTAAAAATATAAAAATTAAAAACAATTTTAACATATAAAATCTTACTTCAAATATATCCCAACATCCTCAATTATATCCATGTTTTCCCTATCAGTTGGAGAGAAATTATACCTTAGGAAGAGGATAAACGTGATTTTAAAAAAGAAAGCATAAGACAATGTAATGTTAAAAAAATTAGTTTGCAGCTCTTTAGGCACTTTTTCCATATTAGCATTATGGATCTATAACAAGGACAATAGTGTGAGAAGCACTATGCTGCGTGCTCTATATGCTCTGCCCTAACTCAGCTTCCTAGGAGTAGTGTGCAACCTCCCGCAGGCCATCAGAAACTTTAATAACTAATGCCTTTGCCTGGAAAACAGTCGACAATTTCTACCCCAAAGGGCTGGAGTGAGATTTCATGAGCTGCAGAAAGCTACTTAATTCTAGTGTCTTGTACTGGACACAATGAATGGAAATTTATTGTTAATCATCATAGCAACACAGTAAGGTAGGTACCATTCTCATTCTGTGAGAAATGTGGAACACAAGTTATATTTGCCTGTTAAATGACTGAGCAGTTGTGGCTGGAAAACACCTGGAGAAGGGATGATGAAGTACTTGACCAGCCAATCAAGTAAACAATACTGATTAATCTTAAATAAAAATCAAATGTAATAATTCTTTTAAGTTAATGTATTTAATTCTTCAAGTAGCTATCTATACAAAACCTAAACCCACACAAGTGGCAATAAATCAACCAAAGCTACTTACAGTACAATTATAAACCAATATGTGTATGTGAAGTCCAACACGCAAAATAACTTTTTTCTGAATTTAAAGTCATACTCAGAACCAACCCACAATTGCTCAATCACATCGAATATTTTAAATCATTAGCATAAATTTATTTTGCATTTTCATAAAGAATATCAAAACATAATACATAAAGAGAGCAATACACAAGAAAACATGCAACCTGATTAAACTGTGTATACACAGGCGTGCTACTGATCACCTGCTTCCTTTCTGATTCGGCTCTTAGTTTTCACCTTTCTTAGATCTAGTCTGTGAAATACATACATA
>NW_024350397.1:5456092-5497356 GCF_902729225.1 Pteropus medius
GTTTTCATTAGAAAGCAGTCCAAAAACATTTTTATGGCTTAAAATCTGAGCATAATATCTGTGCAAATACAGAGTATATCTTGTAAGAATAACAGAGCTATGTATCATAAATGGGGCATACCGGTAGCGCAATGTTAAAATCATTAAGTTTTATTTAATTATGATCCACTCTCTGAAATGCACATGGTCCAGCTTACAATTAATCATAATTATTCGACCCCACAGCATAGCACCACACAGCATCCAGAAGATTAGCAAATGGTTGGCCTTCTTATTTTTTCTGCCTATTATAAGAACAGAAAGAAAACTCAGACAATATGGCACCGCAGGAAAAGGGCAAACATATTCATTTCCTGTAGAATAAAAAAAGATTTAAAAAAATAGTTTTCGGTGCAATATTCTCTGGGAATCAGCTTCCAAGTCACTCAGTTTATGGAGGAAACTATTTCAGATCAACGTGCAAAACCCATTTGCATCCTTTTCTAAAAGCTTTGTTAATTGTTATTTTTAATTTGCTTTATGTTACATCACAAGTCACAAACTTATAATGTCAAGCTCCACTGGTCAGCAGTCAAAAGATTCTTTCATGAATCAATTTATATAACAAGTAACTACAACTACAGCAAGCACTAAGAATATATGACAAGGCTATCCTTACAGGAAAAGTTTATAAACACAGAAAAGTGAGAACATGCATACTCACACATATTGCTATGTGTGTGCTTGCAGGCTGGATCTAGCTTTCAGAGGCAAATAGCTAAATTTGTAGGAAAGAAAAAAAACAGCCTTCCTTTAAAAATCATTTCTCCTTGGAAGCAGTGCTCCTGATATTATAAGTCAACCAATGTAAGTTATTTGAGCCCATGACCTCCCTTCTTGCGCTCCACTGCCTGGGACAGAAAGACTAATTCTCTCAAAAGAAGGGGCAGGAGCCTCTGGGAAATTATTTCAGAACTAGCTCTGACGAAGAGTTAATAAGAGATGAAGCTCTGGAGATTGCAAATTTGAGAATATCAAGTTCTCTGACAATGAGTAGTCAGAAGAGAGAAAAACGAATAGAAATTATAAAGTTCAAAGAAAATCAGTGAGATCAAAAAAAGTGTACTACTCAAGGGTAACAAAACTAATTAAGGATAGCATTTATTAACAAATTATCTAATTGTACCCAGAACATTTCTTTCTTTTAATCATACTTAAAATGTCTAACATATATTTAAAACCTTTTTAATACTGGTTGATGTTTTCATATAAATTTATTTTTTAAAAGTTTTTTAAAGTATATTTTAATTTGTCTAGAAATAGCCTAGTAATTTAACCCACAAGCGCATACTCAACTAATTGTTTTGCATACTAAAAGCAGAGCTCACCCAGGGAAGGGGGCTGGACTAGCTTTATAAATTTGAACTCACAAAAGAGCAGCCATCCTCAAAGAATAAAGGGCTATACTAAACTCAGAGAGCCTGGAGAGATCAAAATTATATTTTAAATTTTTATTTTTAATTTTTTAACTCCTTAGTTTGAGTGAAATTGTGAAAGATAAAATGTAAAAAAAAAAAAAAAAAAATTTAGAAAAAGAAAACATTTTAAAGTATTAGCCATGGCCTCTCTCTAAATACTGGTACTCACCTATATTCTCTGGTGCAAAAATTATATCAGTATTACAACAGAGGATCCTCAAAATGATGACCTTTGTAAACCATAACCCCGGGGCTTTAAAACAAAAAGCGAGCACAATTCCTCTATCACTGACTCTGAAATTCAGGTTGCCTAATCCTTATTTTAAAACATTAAGAATTTAACAAACGATTATATTTGTTTATTAAGTGTTCAAAGATGATTCACTAACAATGACCATAAACAAAGAACCAGAATAAAATCCAAAGCCTTTTGTCATCTAAAACCTCCCAACATTACAGAATGCATAAATGTCCAAGCTCTTTAAAATTCCTAGCTTTGTTTGAAAATTCAGTGACTCCTTTAAAAACTGAAATACATTGTTTTTCTGCCCCACTTAAAATAGCTTTCTCAAGTCTTGGTGTCATCAAGTGACATCTTGCACTAGCGAAGCCAGCATGCGAGAACACTTCTATAACTGTGACAAAGTAAGTCACAATTAATGTAGAAATGAGAATGTGACATCTCAGAAAAAGGAGAACAGCACTCTGGTAAATGCTATGAATCCATTTTAAAAGAAAATGGACCTCTGCCTCCCAAAAATAGACCCCATATGAACCAAATGTATGTTTAACTCAACAAAGAGATAAGCCATTTCAAAACAGATTACATTTCATAACTTCAAATATCTTTTTAGCTATGATAGCTCCCTGATTATCTCCAATTGGAATTCCAAAATACTAACCTCTACATGTCTAAGATTACAACATTTGCACCTACCTACTCAACACTTCTGCCTGGCGGAGGCATTCACTTTCTAAGCCACCCTGAGCTACACACTCCTCTCCCTCCAAACTCAATCACAGGGTGCACACCTCAATGGTAGGGTAATATTCAAGGTCACCTACAATGACCCTGGCCTCCTTTCTGGTTTCACCTGGCTACCACTTCCCTAAGGTGTCCTCATCAGCCCTGTAACCTCTCATGATGAAGCTCTCTCTCTTCCTCCATTGCAGAGTCTAAATTGGGAGGAGAACCCATTTGCAAACAAAATCTTTCATAGAACCCACATACATAAACAAACTAAAATCTACATTAGCATAAATCTATCTTTTAATTTGGAATGTATATCATTCCTTATTAAAAAGATAATGGAAGAAAACAATAGGGTGTTTGATTAAATAGTAAATCAAATTCAGGATAAAGCATTATATTAGCCTAGAAATAAAATTTGTTTCTGCATTTCAGTTCTGCTTACACATTTGTCAGCTTAAAACTCTTAAGAGATAAACCTTGCAATTTCAGGACACTCTTTAATTAAACTGATTCAAAAGCCTGAAAGAGAAGTGGGAAATTTCTGATTCAAAGTCGAATCACTAACAATGAACCAGCTCTCATTCCTTATGAAAACAACACGAGATGAGCACTCAAAATCTTAGCACAGGGGATTAAAAAAAAAAAAAGAACAACCTCACATCAACATATTTCCATGTGCATTCCCTTGTGATTCCCCAGATGAATCACCTAAAACTTTTCTGGCACTTAAGTGGCATGATGTGCAAGTGCTATCAAAATATAGGAAATGGTACATATTTACTCAAGGAGGCCAGGGCATAATCTCAGCCTTCTCTCAGCAAAAACACACTGATGAAAAACCTTGAACAGAGATGGCAGCAGAAGAATGCTCTATTCTAAGAACTGCACATCGAAGAGCTAGCAAGTTTCAACACCTCACATTAGAGCATGCCATAGCTGGACCTTCTAGCAACTCTAGAACAGCCTTGAGAACACCTGAGGTAGAACGCAAACACCTCGCTTCTCACCATGACCCAAAAGGAATTGCACCTCTACCTTCACATTTCTTCACACAAACCATTGAATTAGTTTTTATTTAAACACTATACTTTCTAAAGAAGCATGAATGTGTTTTTATTCTCTAGAAGTTTTTGTGGCAGGCTATTCTAATAAGGACAAATGCAATGATATTGTGCACATGTTTAAATTTTTTAATGTCAGGTTGTTTGTTCCCTTATCAAACCTACTTCATAGTACCAAAACTGAAAGAAAGATTGTGAACCTAAATATATTTTCATTTAAAATGCATGCTGATAATAAGTATCCATCCCTGTGCTCAGGTTTACACAACATTCTGTGCAAGCAAAAGAGAGTTCTCAATCAACACATGAATCTCAATCATTTATTAATTTCCACATATTTCATACAATTCAGTAGAAGAACCAAGTACTTCTAAAGGTGGCCATTTCTAGACTTGTTTTCAATCAGAGAATTTTACTTTAACCCAATCGAGCTCATGTTACATCTGACCACATTCCTTGCTAAAAACAAAAATTAGACACCTCTAAAACAGGGCAACATTATACATCTATTAGAAACATACAGAAGGAAAGATACATTTATAGTGTTTGGAAAACACTCCAGGACCAGAAATTCAAAATCATCACTTATTCTGAAGAACTTCATTTTTTTCTGATTTATACATTTTGCATAAATTGTATATAAGTATCAATTTTGGATTTGTAGGCCAATGCTATTTCAAATTGAAACCCAAAGCCTCCAGATTCATGAATAAACAGATATCAAAATTACATGTAGGAGGAAATTATGTTTCCTTTTTGGAAATTTCTGAAAATAATAACTTTCACCTAAAAAGCTACCCATTTCAATTGTTATAAAAGAATGTGTTAGATAATATTTGTCACAAGAAAATGTTTTTCCCCCTTCTATGGCTGGGAGGAAATGTCAGGGAAGAGATCGAAATGAGTTTGTATCTGTAAGGAACGTATCAATTACAAGCAGCCTCATCAGGCTCCCTAAAAACACTAAATAAATTATGGTTGAATGAATTTACTGGATAAACTTCAGTCATTTGTTTAGTTTCTTTTACAAAAACAAGAAGCTTTTGGGAAAACAGGATTCTTTTTGCTAGGACAAAATACATAACAAGACAGTACTGTCTGAGTTGTGTTTTTTTGGTGGTGGTGTTTTTTAGTGCATGGGGCATATTTCATATTAATATTATTTCCTATATTCTCCTGAAATGATCCCTGGTGAAAAGTGTGAATAAGCTTATGCAGTAGCTTTTTCATTTACTTCTTTTTTTCCCCTAACAAATGGACTGTGGTATGTCCTTCTTGCCCTTCAGCCATGTGTGAGAGTTTAAGAATTTGTAGGTCACATGTGATACTTGGTGTTTCTGGCCCCTGAAGGCAGAGTAAGAAAAGTGATGAAACAGCAAAAGTCTACCCCAAGAGCACTCTAAGACACACAAAAACATATGGGAACATAAGTTGATCTTCAACAGCCCAAACGTGAAAATTGACACTTTCACGCGGCTGTGTCGTTAACACATGCGGTAGAAGCCACAGAACACCACCGAAGGCTGTTCCCACATGTGAAGGAACTGCATTTCACCACCGTCTGACGACATCTATTTATAGCAGATGTGACTTCTCCAGGCACATGATTATTTATGCACATCAGAGATGCGTTATCTAACAGAGCTACAAACCAAAACGAGAATTTTCTATACATCTTTTAGTAGGCTATCAAACTCTGTTCCTCCTAAGTAATCATGTTCAGTTTTAAATAATTCTTCAATTTTGATAAAAAATAGGACATTTGAATTTAAAACCTCTGAGACAAGAGTGTTTTGCTGTCTTAAGAAAACAAGTGGTTAAAAAGAAAACTAAGAGACTATGCTTCCCACAGTTAACCAAAAGGAGCTAGAAAAAATTTTAACTTGGCACATCTTAGATGAAGTGATAATCCAATCTATTCTTCAACCTCCAAAATGTATGCTCTACCTCCTCCGGACAGGCTTGTTGGGCAATCTTGGGCCAAACTCATCTGTCCTTACTGTCTGGCCCACAGAACTCGCACAAAATTATGTATGTGCCCATTATCTGCACAATATTTTCTTTTGTAGTTTTGTCATCTCCCAAGGACATAGAGGACTTCAGTGAAAAACTGCATTTCATGATTATTTGCATCTTACACTGTAATGTTTGCGTCCCTCTTGTTTTAGGCAGGAAAATATGTCTAAAAAGCTAAAAGGCCCTCTCTGTTGGGAAACAACTAGCAGTTGGAATTTAAGTTGCAGCTTTTACATAATATGCATTATATTCTGACCCTTGTCGCACAATTGTGAGGAATGAACTTTTTGAAAAGAAACTGGGTAGAAACCACAAAGGAAAGGACCTATGGTAACTAAGGGACGTCTTCTCTGGTTTATTTCTGCTCAAAGCCACAAAATTAGAATAAACAGCCCGGGTTTGTATACTCAAAATGGAAATAGAGTGAGCCCTGTCATCTCAGGGTCAGGTGAGACCTCTGTGAGGTCACAAGTGTGCCCAGAGGCCAATGCAGTCAGCAAGACCCACCCTGTGATGATGGGCACTCCGCCCAGGAGGAAAGTCTCTCAGGGGCTGGCCAGAGGCACCTGGAAGGGGGACAGGTCTTCACTACACTTGCTCTTCCAGATCTGTGCAGACAAAGGACAAGGGGCTAGAGAGCTAACACCCCACCCTGTGCACACCCCTCTGGGAAGCGGGCATCCCCACGGCAGGGGCTGCTCACCCAACTCTGACATCGAATCAGGTAAGGGTCACCAGGACGCCGTGACCTCTAAGGACCATGTTCCACTGCTACACAGCAATGCTCCAGCCAGACTGGGATAAGCCTCCCACATGGCATTACCCCAAAGCCACCCAGGCAGAGGCCCAGGGCACCTTCTGGGGACATCAGCTTTTCAGGACTCAGACCAGGTCACCAGCCTTCAGCAAATATGTGTCAACCGCTCTAAGCCCTAGGCTGCGAAGATGGATGAGAGCCATGAAGGGCCACATCACATGGAGCCCACAGTCCCTGACTGTGCTCAGCTACTGAGACTCCACGGAGGCCTTACTTCACATTTCTGAACTTGAGAAGCGATTCATGTGCATGTGCTATTTCACAGTTCTCATGGAGGCTCCCAGTAATTCTTAAGGGTAGGGCAGGCAGGAATTACTATTCTCACATAACAAGATTAGGCAACTGAAAATCAGAAAGGAGCTTAAAGAGCACATCTATGGAGCACCAAATATGTGTCCAGCACGCTTTTTGGTGTTAGCCTTGGTTACTAGTGAAACCAGGACAGGGAGAGCCCCTTTCCAGGTGCGGACCCGTAAGAGGCACCTGGGCTCGTGGTGCTGTTTTGGTCTAATACCCAAGCTGATGACAGAGAAATCCAAGCTGAGTTATTTCCCATTAGTGAGACCTGAGTAGGGGTGCTTATCTTGGAATTTTGAAAACAATGAAATTGAGGAGACTTGAAGTAAGATTAAGTCAACTTTACAAGAACTCTATCTTAATTTGGGGATAAGTTCTTAAGGCTAAGTCAGGACAGATGGCTAAAACCTTATCTATACAATATCATCTTTTTAAATCTCTTCAAACTACCCAGCAATGGAACAGATTGCTCTTGGTTTGACTACCTAAAACTTGAAGCCACTAGCTTATGTTGAAGGGTCATAATAGACCACTCTCTTCCCGAAATGAAGGAAGAAGTCGTGTAAACATTGGAATGACATTCAGCAAGATGCTGACGCAGGGTGGCCAGAAGGAGCTGGGTCTGAGGGAAGAGCAAACTCAAACCCCCACTGCAGGCTCGTTCTCAGACATGCTCGTTGAGTGGAATGGAAGGTGCCTGGCAACCTTTTTGAAATCACTGTCTCTCATTGTGCATGCTTCTTTTTTCTCTCCATCTCTGTGTGGCTAAGTGTCTTCTCTGTCTGTCTGTCTGTCTCATCCTCCATCACTATGAGAATAACGTTTGTCCTTTTTAATCTTTCTAGGAAGGACAGGGAAAGAAAATAAAAATAGAGAGAACAATATAATTGGACATGACTGTGTGATTAACTCATAACTCTACATTTGGCAGTACAGACTCTCTGAAACCACTCACAGAACGTGCATCATATATGTTGTGACTAAAATATAAAACCAGGAAGGAAATTCTGACTGGTTTGAGGGCCCTAACTCATATTTGGATACAAACATCTGAAAATTAGCCAAGGAAATGACAAAACACATGAGAAGAACCTGGTTATGATTCTCGCATCTAACATACTTGTGTGTACTGTAATTCCAGGGCAAGCTTTCAAAAACAGCTTTCTTTCTAACCACATCCAAAAATATGAATGACTGAATGTGCATATCCAAAAAAAGATGTTATAACCAACGTAACCGCCACGTACACCCCTTCGCGAAGCCTAGGCAGTCGTGTCCGTGACTGTCAAGGTCAGAGAATGACAGGTCGCCTTCTCTTGGCCATGTGTTTATAAGGCTCCACTTTGGAAGTCAAACACCCTTTTGAATTATTTTGATCTGAGATACCCACGTATTACACACAGAATTGTGTTTGCCCCCCAAAAAAGACATGTGGAAGTCCTATGCCCCAAGACCTCAGAACGTGACCTTACTTGGAGATGGGGTCTTCACAGGACAATGTTAAAACGAGGTCATTAGGGTGGGCCTTACTCCAATGTGACTGGTATCCTTATAAGATGGGGAAATTTGGACACAGAGACAGAGGGGAGATGATGTAAAGACACACAGAGAGAACACTGTGCAAAGAGAGGGAGGACGGGAGTGAGGTATCTACAAGCCAAGGACCACGCGGGACCACCAGAAGCTGGAAGAGCCAGTAAGCAACCCTCTCTAGAGACTTCAGAGGGAGCAGGCCCTGCCAACATCTTGATTTCAGACTTCTGGCTTCTAGACTGTGAGATGATAAATCTCCGTTGTTTAGGCTACTCAATTCTTGGTCCTTTGCTTCAGCATCCCTACAAAACCAATGGGCCATCTATGAGGACTCTGAAACTTTTTATAGTTTCATGTGGGAAATAAGATCACTGATTTCAATAAGAAATGAGGGACATAAGTGGACACACGTTAAGTTGCTTGGTCAGTCTTTTGAAATATCTGGACTGTCTGCACACACATTTAGCCAACTCTCAATCTGGGCATGGCCCGCTTTTTGATCTGAAGCTCAGACAGGATGGGGTAGAGGAGTTCATATGCCCTGCCCTGCCCTCAACTGCCCATCTCTCCTGGGACTTGCACAGCCAAGATTAAGGGACTAACTTTCAATGAATGTGGGACCCATGCTACTTGGGGCTGTTTTCCAAAGTCAGCACCTTCTCCCCTTTCCCGTTGGAGGGTACTGCGTGGGAGCTCACACAATGTCTGCACTCAGTAATAACGTAATGGGATGATTCATCCGCGCGGGCTAAACTTAAGCACATACTCCAATGTATCTTTAACCCAGGGCATACAAGTTGCTCAAGCACCAGGGACTGGGGCTCTATTTCAATATTAAGTAAAACTTGATTGGGAAACCTGCCACATTGTTAATTCATTCAACATTTACTGAATGCCTGCTATGATTTAGATCAGGGGTCGGCAAACTTTTCTTGTAAAAGACCAGAATGTAGGTATTTGAGGCTTTGTGGGCCATGGATCCTCTCTGTCACCATTATTCTGCAATGGCCACCGCTGTGGTCATGAAAAGCAGCCGTGGACAGTGCAAGAAGGAACAGGCAGGCTGTGTTCCAATAATGAGGCCGAATGTGGCCTGAGGACGGCAGTCCGTCAAACCGATGTAGGTCATGCGGGCACCCGGAGCCCTGCCCTGAAGAGGTTCCCTCTAGCCGTGAGACAGGAGCCAGCCTCAAAGGGCTTTGACAGCCAAGCCGCCGGCACTGATGGGCACGCCAGTGGGAGAGAGGGGCCATACCAACGTCCTAAACATATAATCTTGGCAAAGAAGACTGTGAAAATTTGGAGGAGGAAAAGAAAAACAAACACGAAGGGGAGGAAAAAATGAAAAGCCAGAAAGAAAAAATGCATCACAGATGGTAGGGTTCACAAGCCACCATTCAGTGTCACAGGTGACACTAATATTATTTAACTATAGTTAAATGACTTTTCTAAACCCCTGTGAAAAGCCAAAAGACCTACAAATGGGCAAAAAAAAAAAAGGTCTTTAAACCCTCCCCCAAAAGGCGGAGCAAGGGGCGCCACATCCGGCCTTCGACCTTCGGCCTTCGCCACGCTCGCCGCCAGCCCTCCAGCATCGCGGAGTTACGAGGTGAGAGTGACGAGCCATCTGGGACAGCTGGGAAAGCCCCTGGGCAGAAACGCAGGCCCCGGCATCCGTGCACCGCGCACGCCCACGCCAACAAGCTGTGTGTGATTTACTGCCCCGACTCTCGTATTAAACATTTTCAATATCTTTTAGCAGTTTGATAAAACCTGTTAAAATTAAATTCCAACCACAAGGCACTCATCCACACCTTAGGAGGCAAAGGTTATACTAATGTGATCTCCTTTATAGCCCTTGCCAAAAAAAAAAGTCGTCTTTCAGTCTACATGTACAAAACCGGTAATCCAAAATCACAAAGGAGGATTGGCCCCCTCAATTTATACACACACACGTACGCACGCACACACGTTAAGGTCAATGAGTACAGATAAGGCAAGATGTTCTGCTGCTCAGAGCATCCACTTACTATAACCCCAGAAAGAAAAGCATCCCCAATCTGCTGGAGGAAACCATCACCGAGGGCCCGACTCACATGTATCATATATATGTACACAGATTGATCAACATTAATATTACATTGCATTATTTAAAACCCATTAAAGAGACCACCCAGTAGCTCAAATGCTTGAGACAAAACACCTCATCTGGTTGTCATAATCCTCTGGTTAGTGACTTGTTTAAAACAACAAGCACCAAAATATTCAGGACCCTCAGTTTTCATTAGGAGATTGAGACGATTTTTTGAATAATTTGTCATTTTCCTGAGGTCAATAATCAGTAGTACTTATTAATTCACTGAGCAAATACTACAGACAGAGGTTGTTTAGCTATTGACTATATTAAGTATGTAGATATTTAGTTAAATATCTGATGCATAAAATAAAATACATAAGTACATGCAGCTGTCCCCACTGCTGTCACGTATTCACCATATAAACGAGCAGCTCCTGTATAAGTTACCTAAACACATAGCCCATCAAACTGGAAGACGGTGGGGAGGGAGGGAATGGGACAGGAGATCTAAAATGACAGCCACAGATTTTAGAAGATAAAACATTTCCGCTCCCTGTGGACCTCGAGCTGAGTCAGCACAGAACTGGCCCCTGATCACCAAAGCTGGAAAAATATACACCCTCCTGTATGCATTCCCAGGCCTTGTTTGGCTTCGTGAAGGTTTGAGCCATGGGCAGGCCACCCTGGCCGGGCCGGCAGACATGCCCACTTCCCACTGCAGGAAGCGCCTCTCTCTGATGTCCAGGTTCCCAACCTCCGAATGTATGACCAGCCATGGCCACCAGCTCAGCATGGGCACCTCCATCCACACACAGCCTCTCTGTAAAGCTGACTTCTGTGAACTAAGATCTTCATTTTCTAACATTCCAAATTCACAACCTGTCATACATAACTGGCTGAAGCAACCACTGAGGCAAAATGCCCATGTGACCAACTTGCCAAAGGTACCCACTTAGCCTCTCCCCTGCTGCCCTCCAACAATCAATCCAATATCTTTTCTTGTAAATTTGGTACAAAACACCATCATATATGGCCTGAAAAGGTAAACAATGTCGAGGCAAGTATATCAATCGGGGTAAGGTGAGAGGTAAGGCTCAAGTGTAGAGAAAACACTCTCGAGGCCAAAACCCTTAGGACATGATGGATGGTGGTTAGATGGTGGCTGAGAGCCTCATTCTCTAGTCTTTGGGACCAGTGAAGGACCTGACCCCACCTTCCCCCAGCTGCCTGCCAGGTAACTGACACCTACAGAATCTCAGGAATTGCCAAGACACAGAAAGCAAATCCTACTGCTCTGACTTGACATAGCACCGGGCTGGAATCTGGCTTGGCATAATTGGGCACTTATATTTAAACATCAGTATGAGAGACTTAAAAATTCACAATCCTGTCAGTGAAAAAAGAAAACAAACTCATCTGTTAAAACCACAGCAAGTGGTTCTTTGCTGACTTTACCTAGTCCATTTCCTGGGTCTCCTCCTGTCCCCAGCTGTCCAGAACCCAACTCTATAATCTGTGCCAAAGGAGCCACCACAGCCTTCACATCAGTGAGGAAACCAAGGGGCTCCATCTCCTTAGGTGCTTCAGGCTTACTTAGCATGAAGGAATTAACTTTGGTGTTAAGGGGCTGACACAAAAGGGGCCAACACCAGGCATTTACACCAGGTAGATAAAACTGTGGCATTTACGCCAGGTACATAAAACTCAGAAAGCTGCTTTTAGAGAGAAATTAGAAATGGTTAGGTAAAGATACATATCTTTAAAATAAAAATCTTATGTAGTCAAAAGCTAATTATACTGATTATACACAAATATAAATTGTTGGTTCCATGCAGCTCTAGAAAATAAACCTAGCAAGCTATAACGTCATCAAAACATTTATAATATTTACATCAGTTCAAATATAACGAGCCAATTATAACGCTGATTACAGTTTTCCTAACACATTGTTTGTCTTTTTATTTCCTGTTAAATCTGAATGGTGAAATGAGCCCTGTGGCCAGATACAACTCAGGAAAGAACCCAGGAGGCCAGTGGAAAGACGAGCCCAGATCACTGGCCAAATAACTGGGCAGAACTTTCATCCCCAGAAGTTCTCCTGAGCCAGAGGCTCTAGTTTCAAGGCTTTGAATAAAAGGTGTGTGTCTTGACCTCTCAATCCCATACTCAGTGCATTCGCCTGTCTGTCTAGTTCCAGCCCGGGCTCTGTGACATGCCCTTTTCCAAATAAAAAGGTAGCTGCTAACACCTAGGCAATCAAAAGCTACAAAATGCTAAGTGGATGATCTTGGTAGATGGAACTCTCCCTAAAGGAAACAGAACTGGAAGAGCACTGGAAACAGGAAGCGGCATGGGGAGAGTGTGGGAACGTGTCCAATGCATCCTGTTTTGGAACCAAAAAACAAAGGTGGGGGGGTGTAAGAAATTATCCTCTAATTACTAAGGAGCTGTTAACAGATGAAGTCAATCTATATTTGCTAATACGGAAACATATCCAAGATGCACTGGCAGAACAGTATGTATAGCAGGAAACCATTTGCTTGTGTGGGTATGTTTTAAATGCTCATCTATGTACAGAGATTTCCAGAAGGGTGCTGCCAACCCCCCGTCCCCGCCCCCGCACCCAGAAAAAAAGATAACTGTGGTCTTAAAGCATTTTTATTTATTTTCCTCTTTACTTTTTTTTCCATGAGTATGTACTACTTTTATTTAGAAAGAAATAAAATCTCGGGCTTTAAAGGATCAGAAAGATTTGAGAGCAGGGCAGGTGCAAGGTTTTTAAGAGTTGTTCTGTTTAATAAGAAGGAAAGAAACAAAAACGAGGCTAAAGGTGCCCTCACGTGCACGAGTAACTGAAACAAAAACATTCCACTTGAACGTGGAGAAGCTTTGTTTTTTGCAGAGCCCCTAAAACTGGTACTTTCAAATATATTACGGACTGAATGAAAGCCACAAAATACCATTTCCTGAATTGGGGGACCTTCAATTTGTTGGGTGATTTCTAGTTAAGATTGTACTGTAGTACGGGTAACAAAAGGCACCAGAAAGCAAAGAGGTGACACCCTGAATGTGAACGATGTGAGGGCAAAGCTAAGATGGCATTACAAAAGGCACTTCGATGTCCAACATGGGGCGTGACGAACGGGCTCCTCCACAGGGCCCCCAAACAGCAACTAATAATTGTGGTTCCAGAGCAGCTCAGACACTTTCACAATATCCCTATTTAAAACACTGCCCAAAATAGAAGGAGAACTGAGGCCCACAGACATGACATGATTTACTCAAGCTTAAGCGTCATAGACTAAATAAAGCAGCAGTCCCCAACCTTTCTGGCACCAAGAACCAGCTTCATGGAAGACATTTTCCCACTGACCTGGGGGGTGGGAATGGGGGTAGGGGGTTCAGGATGTTTCAAGCGCATTACGTTTATTGTGCACTACATTTATTATTGTGCATTACGTTTATTATTATTACACTGTAATATATAATGAAATCATTATACAACTCACCATAATGCAGAATCGGTGGGAGCTCTGAGCTTGTTTTCCTGCAACTAGATGGTCCCATCTGGGGGTGATGGAAGACAGTGACACCCAAAGTGTGTTATGTCCAGTCTACGCCGTATTCTAGATCCCTCGCAGTTCACAACAGGGTTCATGCTCCTATAAGAATCTAACGCCTGATGATCTGAGGTGGAGCCGAGGCGGTGATGCTAGCGCTGCAAACACAGATGAAGCTTCACTCGCTCACCCGCTGCTCACCTCCTGCTTCGCGGCCCAGTTCCTAAAAAGCTATGGACTGGTACCGGGGCTTGGGGACCCTTAAAATAAAGGCTTCCCCTTCATAGGTGCTTGTACTCAACCACATTGCCTGTACTCATTATTGAAGAAAAACTGCTAAAGACACAGTATTTCAAATTGTGGTAGCCAAAAAGTATAAGTCCGCTTTTGCTGAGGTCAGCTCTGGGCTACCTTTGTGAGAGGCACTGGGCCCGATGGTTGAGGCTTGGGCCCTGGGGCCAGAGAGTGAATATTTGAGTCTGGACTCTTTCTTCTTCCAACATGGGAAAGTTTTTTAACCCTTTCTGTCTGTCCTGAGTGACCTCAGGGGTAAACTGAGGCTAACAGCGGTAAGGAGTCCCAACTTGACAGGGTTGTTAAAAGGTCTGAGATAATAAAGCACTTAGAATAGTACCTGATACAGAGCCAAGGCTGAAAATCACATTATCTATTATTCGGAATACATCCATCAACTCTGCTAAATCGTTCATTCCTTGAGGTCAGTCAACCAACATGTAGTCAACCAGCATAATTAAATAAAAAATTAATTCTTATTTTTTTCCATTAATTCAATTGAAAAGGATGATGTAGAAAGGGAAACAAATGTGTGAGCACCTGCTGAAATGTACCAGATACTGTGCTGGACTTTTATAAATATAATTTAACAATCTTCCCATGAGCTGTGTGACTAGAGACTACATAGATCAGTGGACCAAGTCTGGAAAGTTCTGGAACCACCCAGGGTCACAGATGTGATGGTATATGGCTAGTGGACACTCAAGCCCAGGCCTGATGGGTACAGAGCCTGTAGGTACCCCCACATCACATTCTATCAGTTTGGTTCTAATAATGGTAAGAATTACATTTCCTAGTTTATTGTTCTTCTTAAAACGAAAAAAGAAAGAAAGAAAAGAAAAGAAAAAGAAACAAACAAAACAAAAACTCCAACCATTTTTGTTACTCTGCCTGAAGGATAAACTTAAGCCTGTGCCTGTGCTGAAGGCCTTTGTCAGTTTGAGCCAAACCAACAATCAGCCTTAGGTCCCTGGACATCTATATACAGCCCTCCCCTCCACTCCAACAGGACTCTGGAGTCTCCACATCAGCTCGGTTATCCAAACTCACGTCAGCCGGCACGCTGCTCCACGTGAGCGGCACCCCCTCCATTGGGGCCTGCAGCCAACACCTCCTTTCTCGTTGACCCTCCGTGGTGGTCCCACCCCTCTGACACTCATTCGCTGCTGGCACTTAGCCCAACCTTCACCACCCAGTCTGTGAAAGCCGCTGATGGGAGGCTTTGAAAGCCTAAGACAAATAAGTGAGACAGTTACTGCATAAGTACTTCTGCCAGGCAAGAGAATAAAAAATAAAAATCTCACCAAGAGTCAAAGAAATAGTGATGCTGAAGATAATGTGCCAGTTCCCATCAAGCCTAATGTTGTCTATCAATTAGCAGAATAAATTGATTTACTTCATAATGGGCTATGCCTCTGCATTAATTTGCCTGCGTGCTAGAGTAGAGGATTAATACATAAGGAAAAAGGTAGGGCAGAGTGGCGTGGCTGATGTGATGGACAGGCAGGAGGCAGGAAGATCAGTAGGCAGAAGCATCAGTGCATGGTTTGGAAGAAGTATATTAAAGTGAAAACTCAGGAGGGTAGAGGAATCATGCAGTTGCTCATATTATAAAAACCTATTAAACAAATGTCTGCAAAGCCTTATCACATTCAAAACTGTTACACAATACGAAAGCTGAAAATAAGGCATGAAACCTAAAAGAAAGAAACTGAAATCAAGATAAAGTCTAAGTCACAAGTTATACAAATGACAAAAAAAAAATCTAATATTATACTTACACCCTTTTGCAAAGATTTAATAATTAAATGGCCCAGTTTTGTGTCTGCTTTGTTCCAGAAATCAATAAATAAACCTGTTGGCAAGAACTCAATCAGGTGCTATGAGCACAGTTTCTTGAAAGATGGATAAGTAATCCATATGCCTTTATTTGCAAGTATTTTCTATTCTTTTCAAAAACAAAGATGAAGCCAGAGCAAGCTTTCTCCCAATAACTTTTCTTATTTTATGCCTCATAAGTATTCAAAGGATAAAAAAGAACTCGCTATCAAAGGCCTGCTACAGATTTTGGAAGTTCCACAATGAGGCATCCATTAACATTTAGCTCACCCCCATCCACAAGTGTTAGTTTTAATTACAAGTGATCGTGTGTATCAAGCCTTGCCGTGGAGACCAGTCACCGGGACTCTGAGAATTTCCCGGATCGTGTATTTGAATTCACTACAATGCTTTGTCACTGGGGGTTTCTGCCTACAGTAATAATGTGCTTTGTTCTCACAAGTGCCCCTCACACCTGCCAACTGAAAAGAAAGCCGGGCAGACCATTGCTGCATGGTGTGTGGTTGTGCTGCCCTCTAGTGGACCCTGCCAGCACAACATTTCTAAAGAAGCACAGAAAAGTGGGGAGGGCGGGAAGAGAAGCATGTGAAATAAGCAAGAAAAGGCCTAACAGAAAAATTTTTTTAAAATAGAAAAATAAGTTAATCTTAGAAAATATAAAATGATCTCTCCAAAAAATTCAATGGTATTTTACGGGCATCAAATAATCAAGTTTGCAGGCATGAAATACTCAAATCTCAGAAATGTACACGTCTATACATTACTTAAAATTTTTACGCACTGAAAAACTTTCACAAAAATGTATCAGTAGCTATATGTGTACATACATATAACACACACACATTTATTGCACCCCAGCACTCTCATACTGAAGAAAACGGTGGCACTTCAAAGTCCACAGTATATAATAGCTGTGTCAGTCTGGCAGACAAAGAATATACAGAGAGAGAATTCAGACATTGTGGGGAGCTGGCAAGGAAGGTGGAAAGTAAACTTACGCAGGCTGTATGATTCTCCATTTAAAATGCAATCATTTACCAAAGTTACGAGCCCGCTAAGAAATACTTGAAATGTAAGAACAATTAAAAATCAACAGGAAGTCATGAAGCCACCAAAAGGACTTGTCATGCTTTCTTTTTTGATACCTATTAAAATTATATAAAAATTAAAGTTGTCCCTTAAATTTATGAATAGTATAATTTCCTTTATAAAACTCAAATCAAATTCAGACAAGGGGGACAAAGCAGAAAATCAAGCCATGTTTTAGGATTAATCCTCATATTGTGCTAAAGTAGGTAGCTAGCTGTTATGATATTCTGTACATCTAGGAAGCAAGAAATAGTTATCTTTTGAGATACCTTACAAATGCTATTATGACACCTGTAATAATATTCATGACATCCTAAAATAAAATCTAACTATTAAACATCACACTCAGACTATATCCTCTGGAAAGCACTGCAGATACTGACTTGCTCAGTTGCCAACAATTGCACTCAATCGCAAACTGGCAGTGACCTCTGCTGGAAAGTACGTGAATCACACTCTAAAAACAAAAGTACTGACTCATTTCTGGGTATTTTGAAATAATAACACCACAAAATAGCTCAACTATTTAGTCCTCTAATAGCCCCTTCAACCTGGTTTTACAAAACAGTTTAAAAGCTTAGGCTTTCAGTGGGTTTTCTTTGATTTGGAAACCAGTTATAAATTGGGTCCAACTATCCACAAAATCTTTGTCTTTGTTAGTATTTATATGATTCATAGATCTCCCTCCATGAAAAATAAATTTTTCATAATTCTTAGAAGAGAAATATAAAATAAGAACTGTAACTATACAAAGTTATCTCAATATTTCTTACTATGTCTAAGTTCCTCAGGCCTCATGCCTTTAGCATAACATGTAAACATGTAAAATTTTCACTAGTTTCAAATTCATTCCTATCTATGAAACAAGATATGATTAGGCATGAAAATAGGTAAAGATGATACAAAATCTCTTCTTGAAAAAGTACATGGGAAAAATACAGTCTACGTTATATGCATAGAATATTCAAGAAAAAAAAAAATACACACATTCAACCAGGGCTGCAGCATCCCCTGGAGCTTCTCCCCTCGTCAGTGTGGGGGAGAGCAGAGTGAAAAGCAGATCTCAGCTTCTCCACTTAGCAGAAAAGTGGCCTGGAACCTTGGCTCACTCAACAATAAAGCGGGGGAAACAACAGTGGCCAAGCAGGTTGTAATGAGAATCCACATATGTACCCTGCCGAGCACATAGCTCTTACTCAATAAACACTAGACTTTATACGAACACATACATATAGAAAGAAGAGAGACAACAGACCTTCCCTCCACTTCCCTCCACAAAACCTTCCAAGGTTCTATGTTGAGGACAGTAAATCCAAACGTCTTGAATTGGCATTCTCAGCCTTCCTCTTGTACAGTTTAAGAAAGAGCACGAAGGGCTGCTGCAATTAGTCTAGATGCTGCACAAGGCAGTGAGTCCTAAGGAAGCTAAGGGGCACCCCTGCCTCATCCCTGGCTCAGAAGGCTGCAGAGATTCTAGACAGGGGTTCCCAACCCCCGGACCATGGACCAGTACCAGTCCGTGGCCTGTCAGGAACCAGGCCGCACAGGAGGTGAGTGGTGGGCCAGGGAGCAAAGCTTCATCTGTGTTTGCAGCTGCTCCCCAGCGTTAGCATCACTGCCTCAGTTCCACTTCAGATCATCAGGCATTAGATTCTCATAGAAGCACCAGTCCTTGGTACCAAAAAAGTTGGGGACCACTGTTCTACATGCCTTCAATAGTCCTCCAATAAAAGGTGTTTGTAGTGAGGACAATTTGACAACACATATCCAAATTTTAAATGTCCACTCTCTTTGATTCAGCAATTCCATTGCCAGTTATATATTTATTCTGTGGGATATATTCAAACAAGTTCAATGTAGGGTTGTTGTTTTTTTAATGGAAAATAAAGAGGAGAAAGACAAACTGTAATATATCAATAAACATGGAATACTCTGTGATCGTTAAAAAGAACAGAATGGGTCTAATATGTGGTCATCAAGAAAGAGACCCAATTTACATGTTAATTTTTTTTTTTTAATTGCAGAAGACTATACACGTAAGCCTTGTCTGTACATTTGAAATTTCTGGAGCAATACACCAAGAAAAACATTATTCATGATTAATTCTGGGGAGTAACATGGGGGAGGAAGTGGTCGGGCACTTCCAGCTCCTTTCTTAGATTCTCCTGTGACATATAACTTCCTCACCATAAGCACATTGTACTTTATAATTAAACGAACTCCAATATTGAATTCTTACTTTTGTCAGACACACATTCAAAACAACGAGGAATCCACAGAGGCCAAAGCTGCAAAGCAATGCAATCAGCTAAGCCATCCTGCGGCAACTGCCAGCTCCTGGAACCATCAGCGAACCTGGACAGGCTGTCTGGTGAGCAGGGTTTTGGCCAGTCTTTGTTTCTTCAGCAGGAAGGCAAAGTCCTCCTCAGGCTAACTTCTGCAAAGCTGGAATCTAAACGTATTTGAGTCCTGCATTCTAGTCCAATCTTTCACTTAACAATGGCCTTTACTAGGAGGTTAAATAAGGATAACATGATCCACATGAGAGTTTCGGGGCCTGTGGGCTCTCCTTAGAGCATCCTGTCCCGAAGACATGGGACACCCACAGGAAGCAGGAGAATGGCACAGCAGAACCACTCAGAACACGTTTCTGTCCTCCCACATCCCTGGCTCCCAGGGCCCGGGCCTCACGTGCCCACAGGTGTGTGGCCACCAACGGTGCTAGGCAAGCTTGGAAGTGCTGTTCTTCACCCCTCATCTATAAAACAGAACAACAACCCACTTGCTGGGAGGCAGGTGCCTCCTGGGAACGATCAGCAGTAACTGCTACCTGAGCCTTAATCCTGTCCTGTGTAACAAAGAGCGAATGTCCATCCACCGTGTGCTGAGAGGAGGGCAGGGAAGACAAGACTTGCTGGTCACGTACTTAAGGAAAGCGGAAGCAGAGGTCCCGCCCACCAGCTGCACAAATGCATCCAGGAGCAAGCGTCCTTGGCTGTCAGGCATGTATAAAACCTCTCTCAAACAGCTGTGAAAAAGACTAAATGACACTGTATGAGGTCTCACATGCAAACTGCTTCTTGAGGGGCAGTGCCGGAGCCCTGTGCCCAGGCCCCAGGCCCCGCCCATCTCCTCAGACCCTCACACGGCCCACTGTCTCTTACAGCTTCTGTATCCTCCACCTCCCGCTCTCAACCATCCTTCCAGCCACCCTGTAATGATTGTTCAGTTGTCACCAATCCTCCTAAAAATGCTTACTTTCCACTCCCTCCCCGGATCTTCTCTCTTCAATCACGACCCTACCAGCCTCTGACCTTCATGGTCAAATTCTACTCTTGCGATCCTGAATTCCTCACCTGCCACACACTCTGTACCCCTCCCACCACGGCTCACCCCCGCAGCCTGTGGACCCTGCTCTCCACAGGCCCTCAACCATCATCTGCCCAGCTCAGACTCTCCACTGAGCCCCACGTCTGATTACCTGCTCAACAGCAACCTGAGCCCCACATAACTTATCCACTCCACGTGTCCAAAATTTCCCTCACGATCACCCGCCTCGGGCCCAAACGTGCCCCTATCTCTGTTGTACCAGCCAGAAACCCTGAGGCCAACAAGGCTGACACCCTTCTCTCCCAGGCTTCCCAGCGGTCATTCACCAAGGCCTGTCGATCCACCTCCTAAATGGCATCGCTCTCAAATCTGGCCTCTTCACTCTCCTAGATTCTGCAAGAACCTCTTCAGAATCTGCCTTATAATCCACAATGGAGCCACATTACCTTTCCGAAACACACATTTGGTCAACCCCTAGTAATACCTTCAATGGTCTCCTATGCTCCTATAGTCAATCCAGAAACCTTAATATGCCTGGAGGGGCCTTTGCTGAAATGTGGTCACATCAGAGAAACCAGACTTAATCAGCCTATCAAAAGTAGCACTCCATATCTTTGTCCCTACCCTGTTTACTCGTTATCAGCACTTATCTCCTTCTGAGATGTCATATGTCTATTTTGGTAACTGCCCGATTGCCTGCCTCCGTAATATAAAGATCACAAGAAACTCGGCTTTTTCCCTGAACCTAGAATGGCACTGGGCTAAGCAGTCACTTGGTGTCTACCGAGTGAATGGACGGCTTGGCCGCCATTGCTGCCTCGCCCCAAGCCTCTTCTCTGCCTCCAACCCTGCAGCCTTTCCAACACCAGCGGGAAATCAGGCCCCTATCTTTCCTCAGCCTCTCCCCCTCCCAGGCTTTCTTTCCCTTATCCTTCACTTGGTGACTCCTTTCTGTTTCTTTAGTTTAAAAATAGGTGTGTCAGGGCCAGCTTCACAGACAGGTGTGCATTTACATGACTTAATTGTATGGCTTCAGCCCCATGGTGACACTCACTATAGCGTGAGTTGTGTGTGTCCTCTATACTGACTAGGGTTTGCCTGGTGCCTCAACTGCCCCACCCCCACCAATAACACACACACACACACACACACACACACACACACACACACAGAAAGCTCAAGGCAATCAGGCAAGAAAAAGAATTAAAAGAGATACAAATTGGACAGGAAAAAGTAAAATTGTCTCTGCAGATGACATGATACTATGTATAGAAAACTTTAAAGACCCCATCAAAAAAAAGAAACTGTCAGTACTAAGAAATTCAGTAAACTTATAGGATACAAAATCAACATATAAAAATTAGTTGCATTTCTAGACATTACCAACAAACTATCTGATAAAGAAATAAAGAAAATAATCCAACTTATAGTAGCATAAAAAAAAAAAACAATAAAATAGGTATAAATTTAACCAAGGAGGTGAAAGAACTATACACTGAAAACTATAAGACAGTGATGAAAGAAATCAAAGAGGAAACTAATAAACTCGAAGAATTAATACTGTTAAAATGTCCATACTACACAAAGTCTTCTATAGAGTCAATGCAATCCCTAACAAAATTCCAATAGTATTTTTCACAGAAATAGAAAAACAATCCCAAAATTCATATTGGAACTACAAAAGCCCCTGAATAGACAAAGCAATCCTGAAAAAGAATAACGTTGGAGGCATCTTGGAGGCATCACGCTTCTTTATTTGCAACTAGATTACAAAGCTATAGTAATCAAAACAGTAAAGTACCCACATAAAAACAGACACATAGACTAATGAAACAGAATGAAGAGTTTAGAATTAAACCCCCATATATACATACAAACTAACATTTGACAAGGGAGTCAAAAATACATAATGAAGAATAGGCAGTCTCTTCAATAAATGGTGCTGGCAAAACTACATATTCACATGCAAAAAATATAAAATCAGACTCCGACTTTACACCACTCACAAAAATTAACTCAAAGTAGAATGAAGACTTAAATTTAAGACCTGAAACAGTAAAACTACTAGAAGAAAACATAAGGGAAAAGCTCCTTGACATGGGTCTTGGCAACAGTTTTTTGGGATATGACACCACAAGTAACCAAAAAACAAACAAACAAACGAGACTACACCAAATTAAAAAGCTTCTACACAGCAAAAGAAACAATCAACAAAATGAAAAGGCAACATACAGAATGAGAGAAAATATCTGCAAACCATATATCTGATTAAGAGGTTAATATCTAAACCATACAAGGAATTTAAACAACTCAATAACAAGAAATAACCTGATTTAAAAATAGGCTAAGGACATGAATAGACCTTTTCCAAAGAAGATATACAGGTGGGCAACAGGTACATGGAAAAGTGCTCAACATCATTAATCATCAGGGAGATGCACACCATAACCACGATGAGATGATATCTCACATTTGTTCATTAAAAATAGTAATAATAATAAGTGTTGATGAAGATGAAGAAAAAGGGGAATCCTTGTGAGCTGTTTGTGGGACTGCAAATTGGTGCGGCTACTATGGAAAACAGTATGAAATTTCCTCAAAAAAATAAAAATAGAATTACCATATCCAACAATTCCACTTCTGAGTATTTATCCAAAGGAAATGAAACTAATATTTCAAAGAGCGATCTGTACTCCCATGTTCATTACAGCATTATTTATAATAGCCAAGATATAGAAACAACTTAAGTGTCTGTTAATGGATACATGAAAAAAATATGATATATATGTCCAATGGAATATTATTCAGCCATGAGAAAGAAGGAAATCATGCCATTTGCACAAATATGGGTGAAACTTGAGGGCATTACACTAACTGAAATAAGTCAGAGAAAGAAAGTAATGTATGATCTCACATATATGAAATGTACAAAAGTAGAACTCACAGAAACAGAGAATTGACTGGTGGTTGCAGAGGCTGGGGAGTGGGAGAAGGGGTGAAAGAATACAAACTTTCAGTGATAAGATGAGAAATTTCTAGGGATCTAACGTATAAGATGGTGATCACAGTTAACAATACTATATTATATATGTGAAAGTTGCTAAGTAAATCTTAAATGTTCTCACACACACACAAAAAAAAGTAACTCTGTGAGGTAAAGGATGTTTCCTAACCTTAGCGTAATCATTACACACTACATACATGTATCAAATCGTTGCACACCTTAGACTTACACAATGTTCTATGTTAATTATATCTCAAGAAACCTGGGGATATGAAAGAGCTCAAGGAATGTCTATACAGTGAGTAAACAAGACATTGTCTGTATATTACAGACTTATATAGTCTAAATATATTAAAGTGTTCATTACAAACAAATATAAAATAAGTAAGTTAAATGAGCCCAAAGACCATCTCCAATTCTGTGTTTGTGCTTTGACATTTATAAATATAGTACTACTGGAACCTCCTGAACTCAGGGCTCCACATTTTAAAATAACATAATATCTCATGTTAATCTAAAAAAGAATTACAGAACATACAAAAGACTCCACGAGAAGAGATGTATATGTGGATTGTGTGTGTGTGTGTGTGTGTGTGTGTGTGTGTGTGTGTGTGAATGTGTTTCAGACTTTTATTCCACTCACTGCCTGCATCATTTTTTTAGAGAGCAAATCACTGCAAAGCTGTCCACAGTGACTGGATATTCAACTGAGACAAACAAACAAAATTCAGAACCATTTCTATGTTTTGGGGGGTTTCCAGAGTCAGGCCTACCAGCTACACATGTCAGTGCCTAAGCCTGCCCTGCAGCCGGAAAACCATAAAACGTGGAGGGATCCAAAAGACACAAAGTCTCTACCCAGCTCCATAGGAGTTTACCAAGCTTAATATTTTAAAACTGCTTCATACAGTAGCAGCTCAGTCCCAAAGGCTCAGCTCTGCACTCCAACCATTTTCTGACTGCTATGACATGAATGCAAGCTTATTCTCTGATGCCACAGCTCAGCTGGCACTGGCTGACATGGTGCCAAGGGTGGCCAAAGAGGTGAGTCGTTGTCAAGGTTCCAAGCATGCTAAGTGTACGTGGAATCCTGGAATTCTTCCTGGCAGCTTATTTCAAGAACAAATCTTCAGAATAAGAATGAAAGATGTACCCCCTTGACAGTCTGACTCCACTTTCTGGAGGACGTCACTTAGGGGACATGACGACAATGATGAAGTCTTTGCATGTGGCCACATTAAATCTAACCTGACGACAATCAGACACTCGTTCGGTATATAGAGCTCAGCTCGTGCAATAGCCTTCTTGGTGACAAGGAAATTGGAATTCAACTTCTGACATAGTTTATGAATTTTAAGAAATTTATTTGCAGAATAAGTAAGCCTGTATATTACGCTAAGTTTCCTTGTGGTGCTAGGTTGCTCATCTAATTTTCCAAGAAGGGTGTCAGACAAGCAGAGTGTGTGATTTACTGAAAATTACATTAATGAAGAACCAAGATAATGGGATTGTAGACTCAATGTTGCCACTAAAAGCAACTAAGACTTTTTTGTAAACATGTATTCTCACTAAGATATTATGAAACCCAGTTTTAAAAGCATAGAAATAGCAGCCCTGGCAACGGACTCCTGGGCTCTGTCCCTGGAGCCTGGAGCACTGAGAAGCCTCTGTCCAAACCCTCAGTGTCACGTCCCTCCCTCCTCTTAGGGACAGCAGAGACAGGGCCGAAGTAAGGAACCTGGCGCCACTCAGCTCTCCTTGCCACGGCTTCCTCAGCCTCTACAAGGCGGTAGGGACAGCAAGACCAAGACAACCAGTTGGAGCCCCCATGTACCCAGACGGCCTGACACCAAGGCGTAAATGGGTCAGCACTGCCTCTGGAACTCAGGCCTCAAACACGGCTCATGGTTTCTGTCAAACTGGCTTTGTACTTGATCCAGAAAGCCCCTAATCAGTACATAGTGGGGAGATGAGGGAGCTGACAGGCATGGCAGCTGCCACTCTCTGCATTGAGCACAGTGTGACTCTTTTAGGCCCTGTAAATACTGGATCAGTGGGTGAATAAAAACTCTAAAAAATGAGAGGAAAAGTAGAAATCCAGCTAGGAGAAGGTTACCAACTGATTAACAGAGTTTTAGAGCAAACTATAAAAATGTGTTACTATATTTGAGAAGTTCTAATTCTTTCCTGTTACATAGTTAGATAATATTTCACTACGAAGAATAAAGCATCAGGCTAAAATCAGAAATGGAGAAGAAAATGCCTTTAACTGATTAGCTCTCTGGAGAATAATAAGGACAATACTGAACCTTGATAAAAGTAAGTATTACAGTAACTAGGACATAACCCCCCACAACGACAGTGCAAAAAAAACAGTTTCCATGAAAGGAGCAAGTTAGAAAAACTAAGAATGTGGTTATAATATCTAAAAGCTTACAGTCAAAAAATAAATTATGTTTTTCCTAAACAACTATCATCAATAACTTTTTTTATTTTGTTTTTGAATTAATACGGATGAGTGATTACAATTAGCCAAACATTTTTTTTCTGCCCATAATTAAGTCCAGGTACATGAAAAGCAGACTCTCCTCCTTCATGAATAGTTTAGAAAATAACATATTTTTTATTGAAATTTTGCCCTAAAGCTTTTCTCTGCTGTCCAAATAATTTCCCAACTGCATTTCAAATTAAACTCCTAAGTTTTCATCTCTCTCCCCCAGGGCGTTCTTTCCCATTACAACACATTTTAATATGTTTAAATGATAGCAACGCTATAAAGTGTTATTTCTCATTGAAAATGGCCATTAATATCACTTCATACCTCAGAGAGCATAACAGTAACTTGACAATAAAAACCAAGTATGATCATCATCCACTAATAGCCTGAGAGGGAAGTCCTGCTACCACTTTATGTCAATCACGGAATAGTCTTCACACAAGCACACACTGGTCATTACTTAGATGGGGACGTTTCCCATGTCATATCTCTAATTCAATAATTGCATGTTCTTTTATATAATTACTGTCTTCCCCTCCAAATTTCCATATACCTCTCATCTTTGACATTGCCTCCCACTTAGGCATTTATTTTTTTGAAATGTAAAAGCACTTGCTTTTATTCAAGTAAATTTATTAATTTACTCTTTAACCTTGATTGCTATCATTCACTTTAAGAGGAAGGAGAGGCAGGTGAGTTGCTTTAAATAAAGCAAGACAGCTTTTCACATACACAGAACTTCGATTCGCCTGTACTAATGGGAATCACATTTTGAACAACCCACTATTCCCCTTCCCGTGAGTACCCTCGCACTGCCCATGACTTACTGTGAGCAACAAGCTGAGGAGTAAGCTCATGAAGGCAGGCACTCCATCTTTACCCACTCCGTGCCCAGTGTCTGGAGGAGCACATTGTAAGCATCTGATATACAGTTACAAATGGAAGCATGGAGGACTTAAAGAAGGTAAGTTCCTACTCTCTGCTGGGCAAAGCTTTAGCAAAGTCAGCAGTATTACTAATACGATTCCACAATGTTTAAGTTGTTTTATATTCTAAGACATAAACAGTACCAGGGCAGTAAAAATGAAAACTTTAAAGACTTCTCTGCAAGCTCACAGGAGCAGATCTATACCTGAAAGAAAAACCAAAAACTAAAAACTCCTCTCAGTGCAATTGGTGTACCAGATTGACTTGCAGCCTTAATTTTTTTGTTATGCAAGCAGGCATAAAATAGTTTTATTTTTTGTCTTCTATTCAATATTAGTATTTGCTAACACCTACTTGAGAGAAATTCTAGGACATGTCAGCTTTTGAAAATATTCAATCAAGAAATGATAAACACATTTGGAATCCTAGCTTCATAGTATTTGAAACTGGCAGTCAGGGTAAGAGCATTTAAGGACAGCTTCAGGGGCTTAAAATAAAATTTCAAAGAATAGCATCAAAGAGTAGGGTGCAATGAGACCATGATGTTTCATTATTCTTCTCTGTGCATGTAGAAATACAACAAACCTAGAAAGAAACTCAACATGCAAATCACATATCAAATACTCACGAATATATTTGTTTACAAGTAGAAACACTTTCTTCATCCTAATATTGCCATGTGGCATGCACATGGGTCTGAGGACTGCATTTGATTTTTATAAAGACCAAAACTTCATGTAATGCTATATCATCTTAAAACACATATGTGAACCCAATATTAAAAACCTATAAAGCAAGTTGAACTGCAGAGTGACTGTAATAAATGCAACAATGTTAAGTCAGCTTCAAAGCAATTCTGAAAAGGAACTCCAGAAACTTTCATGAATGTTTTATAGTTTGTTTTTTAATACTGATGTATTTCGTCTTAAAAGAAATGCCAAGAGCTTTTGGGAATGCTCCTCTTTTCATGTTGGTGATGCTCTGAGGAGTCGTTGATAAGACCAAGAGTACCTTGTGATACTGCGAGATCTAAAGAACACTACACAAACCCGGACATATATGCCCCTACAAGTGATAGCTTTAAAGACGCCTGGTTATCTCAGACAGCCTATCATTTAACACTTCCTAGATGGGCTGAGATTCCCGCTGCCCTTTGGGGAATGGCCAGGATAAACTTACTATAGTCACCACAGATGAACCCTCCTTAAATATGGCTGTAGAGCTATGTGTGTTAAGCATTAAATGGACGAAGCTCAGCAGATTCCTGAACTTCCAAGATTTACAGTCTCCAACAAGTAGGTCATCTGATAGAAGACTATACAAGCAGTGTGCAAAGGCACCCCATGAGCTTGTGTTTGCATGTAACTTTAATTTTTTTTTATATTTTTATTTTTTTAAATATAGTTGACATACATTATTGTATTAGTTTCAGGTATTCAAAACAGTGATCAGACATTTATATAACTTACGAAGTAATGACTCCAATAAATCCAGTACCCAAATGATACTACACAGTTATACAATACAACTGACTATTCCCCATGCTATACTCTGTATCTCCATGACTATTTTGTAACTACCAATTTGTACTTCTTAATCCCCTCCCCACTTCATATCCCTATCCCCCCAATCTGGCAACCATCCAAATGCTCTCTGAATCTATGAGCTTGTTTCTGCTGCTGGTTTATCTTGTTCTCTAGACTTTACATATAAATCAAATCGTGTGACATTTTTCTTTCTCTAACATACTCCACTCAGTACAATACCCTCTACGTCTATCTATGCTGTTGCAGATGGTAAGATTTCACTCTTTTTTATGGCTGAGTAATGTCCCATTATATAAATGCACCACCTCTCCTTTATCCATTCATCTATCGATGGACACCTAGGTTGCTTCCACATCCTGGCTACTGTAAATAATGCTTTATATGGATGCACATGTCCCTTCAAAGTAGTGTTTTGGGTTCCTTTGGAAAACTACCCAGAACAAGGATTACTAGGTCCTTCTTTATCTCTTGGTATAGCTATTGTTTTAAAGTCTATTTTGTCTGGTATAATTATTACCACCCCAGCATTTTTTTTTTTAATTTTCATTTTCATGAAATACATTTTTCCATCCCTTTACTTTCATCTTTTGATCTGAAGTGAGTCTTTTGTAGGCAGCATATGTAAGGGTCTTGTTTTCTTATCCATTCAGCCACCTTTTATCTTGGAACATTTGGAACATTTAAATGTAAATAGATTAAATGTTCCAATGACATTTACATGTAAAGAAACTGTTGATAGATAGGTAGTTACTGCCATTTTATTATTCTTATTTTGGATTTCTTTATTCTTCTTAAATAACTCCCTCTAACGTTTCTCGTCACACTGCTTTGGTGGTAATAAACTCCTTCAGCTTTAGCTTTTTCTTGTCTGGGAAGCTCTTTATCTGTCCTTTGATTCTAAAGATAGCTTTGCTAGGCAGAGTAATCTTGGTTGTAGGTCCTTGCTCTTCATTACTTTGCATATTTCATGCCAACCTTTGCTAGCTGCAAAGTTTCTTTTGAGAAATCAGCTGACAGTGTTATGGGAGCTCCCTTGTATGTAACTAGATGCTTTTCTCTTGCTGCTTTTAAGATTCTCTCTTTAACTTTTGGCATTTTAATTATGATGTGTTTTGCTGTGGACCTCTTTGGGTTCATTTTGTTTGGAACTCTGCTCTTCCTGGGCTTTATGTCTATTTCCTTTGCCAGGTTAGGGAAGTTTTCCATCATTATTTCTTCAAATAGGTTTTAAATTCCTTGCTCTCTCTCTTCTTTTTCTGGTCCCCTTTGATGCAAATGTTGTTACACTTTATATTGTCCTCATTCTTTTGGATTCTTTTTTCTTGCTGCTGTTCTGATTGGGTGTTTTCTGCTATCTTATCTTCTCAATCGCTGATTCGAACCTCTGCTTCATCTAATCTGTTGATTCCCTCTAATGTATTCTTTATTTTGGTTATTGTAGTCTTCATTTCTGACTTGTTCTTTATGTTTTCTATCTCTTTGTTAAAATTCCCACTGAGTTCATCTACTCTTACCCTAAGTTCACTAAGCATCCTTATATCAGTGTTTTGAACTCTGCTTCTGATAGATTGCTTATCTCCATTTTGGTGAATTCTATTTCTGGAGTTTTGTCCTGTTTCTTCATTTGAGACAAGTTTCTTTGTCTTCCCATTTTGGCTGCCTCCCTGTTTGCTTGTATACATAAGGTAGAGCTGCTATGTCTCCTGGACTTAGCAGAGTTGTCTCATGTAGATGTCCTATGGGACCCAGTAGCACAGTCTCCCTGGTCACCTGAGCCAGGTGTTCCAGGTGTGTGTCCCTTGTGTGGGTTTGTATGTGCCTTCCTGCTGTAGTTGGGCCTTGGTTCCTGTTTGCATGTCAATGAGAGAAATAGACTCTCAGGCTGATTGATTGTGAGGGTTTGCTGTGACTACAGTGGAGGTGCTGTTGTGCAGAGGCTGACCCTACAGAGAAGGACATGCTTTAGCAGAGCTCTGGTGCCTGCTTGGTCGGCCCTTTAGGTGCATTTTTTGTGGAGGCAGCCAGGTGGTGCTCTAGCTAGGGCCTAACTGGCCACAGGGTGTGCCGGCCTCTGGGCCTCCTGGGAGGGGTCCCACAGCTGGCCAAGTTCAGCCACTGCCTATGTCCTGACTAGGGCCACCTGGCATGAGCCACAAAGTGATCAGCAGCTGCTTTCCACCCATTCTGGACTTGGAGGTGCCCAGAAAAGGCTAAGCTACAAACAAAGGCCGGATACCACTAGTGCCGAGTTTGGGGATGCTTAGCAAAAGGTAGGGGCATGCCGAGGCCAGATGCTACTTATCTGGGGTTTGTGAAATTTTAAGAGATTTGGGGAAATTCCACAGCATGAGCCAAGACAGGCCATTTGTAGGAAAAGTCACTGGAAACTGCTTGGGTAGGCCAGCAAGTCGGGTGGGGCAGGGTCTCAGGGAATCACCAGGGGAAGGCAACCAGTGTTAGCCAGGTTGATGAACACTCAGATATTGTGCCCACTGAAGTCTGCGCTCTGGGTTAGGGATGGCTCAACAAAGGAACAATGCCCTCTGCCAGCACTTCTGTCTGTGAGAAAGCTGCCCCTCCAGCCCTCGCCCTGAAGTCAGACAAACTCCCTTATGTCCCTGGTGACTTTCAGTGTGCTGCCCCAATGCTGGAGCTCAGAGCGAGTGAGTCCATCTGCGAGTCAGTCGACACACAGCTCCTTTAAGAGGAACACCTGGGACTCCCACAGTCCTCTAAATTACTCAGCCACAAACTCTGCTGGTTTTCACAGCCAGAAGTTGTGGAGACTTCTCTTCCCAGCACTGGTACTCCAAACTGGGGAGGCTGGTATGGGGTTGCAACCCCTTGCTCCTCAGGGGGGACCTCCACAGCCAAGATATCCCTCCCAAATTTTAACTGCCACACGTGGGTGTGAAGCCATATCTTCTGTATGTCCTTAGTTCTAGGACTTCTGTTCAGGCAATTCTCACTGATGGTTGTATTGTAGTTTAGTATTAAATATGAGTTGTAATTTTGATGTGGTTATTGAGAGGAAGCAAGCACAATGTTTATCTACTCTTCCAACTTGACTGGAACTCCACAGTATCTATTCATGTTTAACAAATAATCCACAGTGTCTAGAGCAGTGCCTAGCCGACACTTCCTGGTTCTCATTGCACTCCCAAACAAGCTGGCTATTCATGGAGAAGTGCATGATTTCAGGACAAGTAGGCCACTTTGCTAGTCCACTATGAGCATCAAGGAGCACCACAGCATATGTGAGTGGTCTAGGCTGATGACTGAGAACAAGATAATGACACGAGAAGCTTTCATGCCTTTTTTTAAAATCCTGTTTCCTTAGGGGATTTGAGGAAGAGGTCTCTCTTCACTTTCTTCCAAAGCTGAACACTAGATCTCAGAAAACAGCAAACACAAATACGTTCTGCTGAATAACCACATGATGTTGAGCTCAGAGGTGGGAATAGGATAGAACAGTAACATTCCAAAATGGCTAATGTCCTTCAAGTAATAGACAACACTATAGACATGGAAGAATCCAGTAGACAACCTAACACAATAACAGTCCACTGACTACAGTGTGTGCTGTCTGTGGGATGGAGCATTTCCCACTCACCTAGCAAGGAGCTTCAAAGCTCTGTGAGCTCAGAGCTCCACTAGAAAATCCTACATGGAAATGACAGACAGACATAAATTCTAGATCATTGGTCGCCAACCTTTTTGGCACCAGGGACCAGTGCTCCTATGAGAATCTAATGCTTGATGATCTGATGTGGAGCTGAGCCACTGGGGAGTGACTGCAAATACAGATGGAGCATCACTCACTCACCCACCACTCACCTCCTGCTGTGAGGCCTGGTTCCTAACAGGCTCGGGACTGGAACCTGCCCCAGGGGTTGGGGACCCCTGTCCTAGAGAATAAGACATGTTAATAACCAAGGCTTACTGCAACTATGTCTAACAAATATGTAACCTTTAGTTGTAACAAGGGGCTTATATATAAAGTGACAAACTATATAAGGGTTAGACTTGGCTTGTTATACAGAGATTTACATTTCAAAAAAAAAAGTTCAGAGCTAAGGCAAATGGAATGCAGAGCTGAGAGAGCATTAAAACAGAAGTGCTTGTTTAAATGGCAAACCTTAGAGCACTAAAACTTGCAAGGGGAAAAGCATGGCAATAATTTTTTTAAAAAGATGAATCACACATTTAAGAGAGAAAAAATGTCTTAGCCTACATCACTTTTAAGGAAGAGAAAGGTTTGGAGGATCTTAGATAAGGATTAATAATCAGAAAAAAATGATTTTAGGGGCAAGGTTATAAGGACTTCATTCTTTAGGAGGGAGCGAAGTATGTTCAAACATTAAAAAGGAGACAATAATTGGGAGCAGAAGCACTTAAACAAAATAGTCTCAGTTTCAGATACTTAAATTGAAAATATCTGATGTCCTTCTGAAGCCCTTATTCCATTTGTGATCTCTTGATCAGTAGAAAAATTCCACCAGCCTTTTCCCTCACAACATGTTCATTAATTCATTTTCCTCAGTCCCCCACGGATACGTTCATCATGTTTAAGGATCGAAAAGTCACATCATTTCATCTTTTTCCCTGTTTTGACAAACTTTCCCTCCTCTGAAAATGCTCCCTCAAAGGAACATAAAAATAGCATCTGTAGCATGAGACTGTGAACAGAAGTTTGGAAGGGAGAGTGGAAGGGACGCAGACCAAAAGACACCTCTATATGAAAATTCTAATGGAGACTGAATTTCTGACCTTGGCAGTCCCAAAGGACCCTGAGACAGCTCTCGGTGTCCACAGAGCACCTGGTCTGTGAAGGAAGATTCTGATCTCTATGACATACTACTACTTGGAGACATGATTACAGGGTAGAAAGAAGAGAAATCAAGAAGAGAAACATCTGTGCCCTTGTACACAGATACACACACCCAATTAAGTTTCATGTTAACAGAGGCAGGAGTTAACAGAACAATTTGTACCTTATCTTTATTAACTGTTCTATTATTAAACTGGCAACTTTTATAAAAATATGAATGTAATCACATAGCTCTAATAGGGATTATGTATAGACAAATATATTTGGTGCCAGTGAAATTATGAAAAACAGTTCGAAAAAGTATTATAAAGATAATTCCACTACTGGCTTCTGAGAAAGGATGTGCAAATATGAAAAATGACAGTAATAACAGCTAACATGTATAAGGTGACATCATCTACCAAACACCATTTTCGCCCTTATAAAAACCCCCATGCAATAAATAATCATCATCATTTTACAGATGCACTGAAAGGATGAGTAACTTGCCCAAGGTCACATAGCCAATAAACAGATGGGCTGAATCTGAGCTCAAGCCCTTTGAACCCATACTCTGTGCTCTAGGGTCCAAGATGCATTGCTTGCCTTTTTATGGAGAAAATATCTATGGCCCTCAATGGAAAAGCAAATGTTCCACCGATAAAAAACAGAAATACAGCTCCATAGTCCAATGAGAACTCCTATATTGCTAAATTATATCAAAATTGCATACCAAATCTAAACACATATTCTATATACTTCATTTTTTATATTTCTCTCACGTCATTCACCTTGCTAGCACATGGTATTCCGAAACTCAACTCTGATGTCTGGCTTTCAAGATCTCCCATTTTATGGCCCTTCCCCATCTATTTTCAAAGATAAAGATACTCTGCTGTTACCTGTATGAGATGCTTTCCTTTAGCACTAATAAACAAAACATTTTTCAACCCTCACCTCTTCTTTCTAAAATCAGGCTATCTCTGATTGCTCACGTCTATATCTACTTCCCCCTTCTACACGCCAACCGCCTTATAAAGCTAAGTGCTTCAAAATCATCTTGTATTCTTTCCTACTATGAAAATAGAAGAGCATACAACTTTTTCTGAGCCTAACACCCCATCCAACATTTCTTGAGCACAACTTGGAACAATATTTGCAATTCAAACCTGTTGTTAAGAAAACAGCCATTTTGGGGTACTTTAACATGCTCACCATTGTTATACTCTTCTTACCTACCTATGTTGTGCTGTTCAAAAGAAAAGTGAACTTAGTTTCTTTTCAACCATTACAAACTCCTAAAAAGTGGAGTTTGAACTGTATATAATATGAAGACTTTACATGAATATCTCCTCCAGGGCCACATGGTCAACTTTTTCACATAGCATTTGTCTACAAATCTTTCTAATATATTAGTTCGCATCAATTGCTGTGTGTGTGTTTTTTAATCTGTAAAAGGCAATAGGCATTGCCCTAGCCTGTGTTTCTCCTGAGCACATAGGACAGAAGTAAGGGAGGGTGACATGTGCAGGATAGCACTACAAAACCTATGAAAGAGGGAGAATGCAGATGGGGAATACTATTCTCACTTCTTAAAGAGCAGTGATGGAAATTACATTATGTGCAGTTTTACCGAGAGCCTTGGGAATGACAATTCAGAGAGTAGACACAAGGGGGAGTCAGTGAGTCCATCGTAAAGCTAAACTGTAACTTAACAGAAACTTCATAAATTTCATTAAGACGAGCCACAAGCACAGAAATGAAAAAAGATTAAGAGTAACAAGAGAATCAGTGAAAGAAACCAGTAAAGAGTAAGAGATACACATATTCCTAATTCCTCAGAACTGCAAAAACCAAAAACATTTGTAATGTAATCTTCAATGCAGCCTCAAAACACGGACATTTGAAAAAATGGCTTGAAAACAGCCCTCTCACATAGTAGTAAAAAGTCAAAAAAGTTTATGACAAATTTGAGGTTGAAGAAAAAAAGTAATAAACAAGAATACTTTCTTTAAAATTCCCCCCTTCATCGAATATATTTACCACCACTGCCCCCACAGTTAACAGAGTGGTTGTAAATCACTCTCTACGCTCTAACACAAGGCTTCTCTTGGTCTCCTCTATTTTGTATTTTATTCTTAACCTTCAAAATGGGGGGAGGGGAATATGGAAAACATTTAATTCCAAGATTTTCTTAAGGTTACAGATAACTGACTTTAATTCTAGGAAATGTTATATGATAAATATATTGTCCGTAAAGATTTAAATATTGCTACTAAAGATATAATTATAGATGCTCAAGTTTTCATACTTTTGAAGCACATTAATTAAAACTTGGCACAGTTGAAGGAAATCAGGGAACAAATGAAAAGGAAGATGATGTGCATTTCATATAATGTAATATAGTTATTACCTCTTTGATAAAGATGTTACAAAGAAGACACTAGCACTTGCCTGTAAATCCTTTAATCATCATTCGATACAAAAGAACCAATCCATCAAAATCCAAAGGGATTTGCTTATTGTTATGCGTTTAGAAAGCTCACCAGGTATTTCCAAAGGCTTCCTAATGATAATAATTAAACATCTGGTAATGGTGACCTACTAGTGGCTGCTGAACTTCCTTGGATGTCTTTTCCTTTAATTATGTACATGCTGGGAACTGAGAATTAACATTATGGATAATAAATCAAGAGCACAGGAAAAGTCCGACCCCACAGCAGCAGCTCCCTGCTGCCCGGACTGCTGTCTGTATAGAGGCCTTGTAGTGCTCTCTGGGTGGGGACCAGATGCTACATAAAAATTTCAAAAGCACCGAGCTAAAGCATGCATGCAAGCTGGAGGTAACATGTTTGAGGAAACAGCCTTTTATTAAACATTCAAACCTGTGCCTTAAGGACGGGAACGGGGGTGCAGCCGAGCGGTCACATTTCTACTTTTTACTGAGAAATTATGTTCTGATGCAAACTTAGACGCTAAGCTTTTGCAAATAATGACCGGGTCTTTCAGATCCTGGGCAGCGGCACAAAGAAGAAAAGCCGGAACAAGAACACGCTCACTTTCAATTTCGGGGTGAGGAGAAAGGGACAGAAAGGTAGATACTAAGACAAAAAGGTTTGTGGTAGTTTGAAATTCATTTTGGAATGAGAGATTTTGGGGTCCAAAAATAATAATAAATCTACTTAGACCTCATTTAAATCAAATGATATCCATTTATCCTAATTAGATCAGCATCCTTACCAAAAGCCACGCGATTTTACTAATTAATATACCACAACTACCTCCTACTTTCAGCTTCATTGAGCTTTTCTGAACAGCTGTGCTCTCCTCTCAAAGCTGGGAGGAGGGGCCTAAGCAGAGCTGGTGCTGGGATACCTGAGCAGGGGTGCTCAGGCTGCTGCTGCTACCTCCTAGGAGGCCTAATGAAGCTGGTTTGGGGGCTGCCAGACAAAAAGCTGAAAACTGGAATCAACTGCCCCTTCATGGCCTCTGCTGGGCAATGATGGCAGGAACAGCAGGCAAACAAGAAGAAACAAGGGCCACCTTCCAGGCTTCCTCCAGTGCACACGGATGGGGAGCAAGTGACCAGGCAGAAGTGCGATGCAAAGCGTAGCAACCAAGGGCTGCCTGGGGACTGAGAAATAACTACGTAATCTGGCACTTTAGAGCAGTGCCCCAACTTCTTCGTCCAGAAAATGGAGAGAACACCAGAACCCATTCAGAGTGGTGAACGCCATATTTGTTAAAATGTGTAAAGTGCTTTTATAATCATGTGTGGCATATAATAAACCCAAAGTTATATATGACATTATTTTCATATTATATATATTTTTTCAATTTTATTAAATTTATTGGGGTGATACTGGTTAATAAAATTATACGGGTCTCATGTGTGCAATTTTATAATACATTATATGTATACTGCATTGTGTGTTTAACACCCAAAGTCAAATCTCCTTCTGTACCTATATATTTGACCCCCTTTACTCTTTTCTACCTCTCTCCTCCCCGCTTTCCCACTGGTAACCACCATAGTGTTGTCTGTGTCTGAGTTCCTTTCTTATCTGTTCACTTGTTGTTTTCAGTTTTATATCTCACATGAGTGAAATCATATGGTTCTCGACTTATTTTGTTTAGCATGATATTCTCAAGATATATCCATGTTGCTGCAAATGGCAGTATCTCATGATTTCTTATGGCTGAGTAATATTCCATTGTATGTATGTACCACGGCTATCTATTGAAGGACTCTTTGGTTGTTTCCATATTTCTACATTTATTAGTTAGAATTTACCCACAAAATCCACTTCAACAGTAAATACTAATGCAATACAGGAGCACAGAGAAGCACTGGTCTACACTCTAAGGAATCTGATGTTAAAAAGCATACATACAAAGAGCGAAGAACCAAGAGGCCTGCCCCTCCACAGAAGGCTCTGCCTCTAACAAGCAAACCAACACACCCTATCTGGCCTGCATTTCTTCCATTAAATGAGGAAGCCAGATAAAAATTATTTCTTAGGTTCCCACCACTATTTAAAGTTTTTATAATTATAAAACTTCTTTTTAGTTAATTTCAAATTTGAAACTAATTTCTAGAAGTCCTTCATTTTAATTAAGGTTTATCATAGGCCAGAAGATTAGATGAACCACACATAAATCTACATAAATGCCTATACTATGTTTATTTGTCTCTAAACATGGATAATTTAAAACAGAATAAGATTTTAGAACATAAAGTCCATTTTAAACACGGGGTATTTTCAGAGGAGTTTAAACAGATGTAAATAACAGCACATAGGGCTGCCACATAGCATCGTGGCTTACGGGGTGGCTCCCAAGGAGCAGCACAGGGCAGGCTGGCATGGGCCATACACAGCAGATCCGAATGCGCAGATGCTGAAACACATAGCTAACCTGGGAACGATGAAGATACAGGAGAGAATAAAGTATATGCATCATTCACTCTGACCCAAGTACATGCCAGAACATGTGGACAGGTGATCCTCAGGGTTATAGAGCTTAGGCCCAGGCACCACTATGCATACCCTGGCTCTAGCCGCCAACGCCAGGCCTAGTCAGGGACACATGATAGCAATTCCTGTACAGCAAGAATGCAGGCAGGTAAGCCACACAACGCAAGTGTGCTCAGCTGTTTCCAGACTGGAAAATTATTTTAAAACACAACACAGAAGTATTGTGTTCTAGCTATTATATTTTAAACCATTTTTACTATTGTTCTATAACAATTTGATTTCATATCTGATGCTGGCACATAAGAATGTGCCAATCTAAAGAACTACTAATTCAAGTAAATAAAACTTTTAAAAACTGAATTGACAATGGACATTCTTTGACTCATTAAATGATCTACCGAGAGCTGCTTTTTACACGTGGCAGAAGGGCTAGCATTATGACTAATTTGACTGGTAGAAATAACATGAGAATTTAGTGTGACAAAGACATTTTCATCTTTTTACATAACATAGCCCTTCAGGGCATACTGAGAATCTCAAATGAAAAAACCATCTTTTAATTGAAGCTATAATTACTTTGAGAAACAAGAGACAAAAGGATGCATTTCATGTACCAAACATGCCAACAAAGCTAATTCGTATGTAACTAATAAAGGAATAACTTCTTATTAAATAAAACCTACTTTCAAATACCCTATACCAAATAAAGGAAGTTGGGACATTCACCCAGTACATATGTAGACTTTTTTATTAAACATGTCTGATGATAGTCCTGTTTCTTCCCCCAAACTGCTAGCCTTTAGCTATACAGGGGGAACCTACCTGTCTTGATGGAGCTTAGGAACAAGAATAACTGTCACATCTACCTGCACAGAGAAAAGGGAGGTGAGGAGGGGAAACAATGGACGTGATCTATTTATTCACCGTCAGCCAAACTGGGTATGGATTATGATCCAGGCCTTCTTCCAGATTCAGTGATACAGAATGACAGAATCACAGAGATGAGTTTATCACAGCTTGGACAAATGGGCCCAACCAATGGTGAGATGTGAGACAACACAGATAAGAGGCCTTCAGATAAGCCCCTCATAGTGGAAGGTGGGATATTTTGCATAATTAATGTTGCACAGAGGTTCCCCATCATGGAGCAGTGCAGTCAAAGAAAGAAGCATAGTGGCATCCTCAAAGTCCTCCTTCAAAGTCCCTACACTCCTGTGGAGAGGGTCAGACTGACCGCTTAACCAGCAAGTCTCAATGCCCAAAATGCAAGGCAGAGTGCTGCCTCCAACACTTTACTAGAAATATATCTGTCAGAGGAATGATGTTTCTACTTTGTCTATGCTCACTTTCTTTAAGACAAGCTCAGACAGCTCCTCAGCTGACATCTTAGAACAGCTGAAGTGAACTGATGGTCCCCGTTCTTTCCTCATAATCAGTGTTCCTCTTTCTAAAAATGCCCATTTGTAAACATCTGATTCTGGCAAATATTGATCTGACAGACAGGCACTGTAAATAGAGGACATCAGCTCATATTTATGACCCACTCACACTAAACAGGTTCCAGCCATGTCAAACATTTTAAAGAAGCTGTGTCATTCTTGCATTCATCCACAAAACTTTTACTTCCACTTTTTTCCAAAATAAGTTCTATAATCTTAATAAAAGTTAGCATATTTAGTTATGCCAATGGCTTTATCTATAGCAAATGCAATCAAAATCTTTTTCCTCACCAAATTACTGCTTGTTGCAATCTATCAATCCAGACAAGGCTATCAGAAAGTACGTCCCAAGTAAGTCTTTCTGTGTGAAACACTGAATACCTTATCTAATTCACTTGAGTTCTTAGGCATACTCTGACCTACTCTTCTGTAATTGCTTCATGAATTATATAAGTGTTATGTGTAACAGATCCATACAGAAAGACATACTGACAGAGAGACCACCCACAGAGAAAATGAGCACCTTTCAGGAAGGACATCTTACTTAGTAGGGACAACATAAGTAAAACCACAATTAGCAGGAAAAAGTTTTTTTTTAAGTTGAAAAGAAAAACTTGCCTGGAAACTTTTCCCGTACTTAATATAATCTGTGAAAGTTATTATTAATAAAGATGTCTAGAATGTATTTATCAAAATCGGTACAGCAAATCAAATAAACTAGAGGATAATCATTTAAAAAACAAATTCTCATGAATCACATAATTTCTCTATCTCTAAATAAAAGCCAATCCTCAAAAAAAAAAAACCAATTTAAGTAAAAGAGGTATATTACTAAGGCATTAATGATTTTTAAACCCTAGCATATATATTTATGTAATATATACTAATTACGTGGATAATCTAGTAGCAAATAACCCCTGCTGACTCAGTTACTATTGATTCTTAATACAATACAAATTATCTAAGCACCTCAATGTCTTTGTGCTCTTTGTCAAAGCTCAAAAGTTAATTCAGTGGTGCTATTATCCTCTAGATGGCACTGTAGCAATGACTCAACCGAATGAACACACTAGATACTTGGATTTGTCCTTTCCATCTCTCACTCTCCAGTGAAGGCTTCCTCCCCTGTCCTACTTCTGTTTCTGGGGTCGCTCACCTCCCCTCACATTAAAGACAGGAGGAGGGGAAGTAGGGTACGCACTCGTAATACAGAATTGATGGTTCCAAAAACAAAGTGCAAGTTTTGAATCAGACCTTGTTTGGACTTAATTTGAAGCCAAATTTGCATGTCAAACCTTAATTTGCATACCAAATTATCTACCCACAAGAAAAAAAAATTTATTGCAGATCTCTCAGAAACATCCTCAACTTTATTATAAATAGCTTAGTCTATACCGTGATTATTGAGAGACAGGTTGAGAAACTGGTTTGGAAATCCAAGAAGAAAATCCAAACACTAAAATTAAAAAATCATCAAAGGCAACCCAGCTGGTAGAAGCAATCTTTCTGTTAAAGTAATGCTGACACGTCAAAAATAAGTATTCCATTTCTAAACAAAGCATTCTGTCATCCTGTACTGTTGCATAAAACACATTTATCAACATCCAAAGCACTCCAGAGGCTGGCAGTAAGAAGGCGGATGGCCCAGTGCTCCACGACAACACTATGGTCACACCAACAGCGGGGCAAAATCTGAGGTTAATCTGAGGTTACAGTGTTGT